>NW_020939778.1:22500-23725 GCF_003851025.1 Sparassis crispa | reverse complement strand
CAGAGTTTCCTCTGGCTTCACCCTATTCAGGCATAGTTCACCATCTTTCGGGTCCCAACGTACACGCTCTACCGCAGAGCCGTCACAAAAGTTCAGGTCCGGGCGTCGGTGCTCCCCATGACGAGGATCTCGACTTTCACTTTCATTACGCGCTCGGGTTTACCACCCAAACACTCGCGTGCACGTTAGACTCCTTGGTCCGTGTTTCAAGACGGGTCGTTTAAAGCCATTATGCCAGCATCCCAAACGCGAAAGCGCCCGGTTTTCCTCGATCCCGACCGTCGTATCCCAACCGAGGGCTATAACACACCCGAAGGTGCCACATTCCCTCGACCTTTATCCGACCGTCAAAATCGATGCTGACCCGTCGGTCAGAAAGTACACCGAGCGTGAGCAAGGCTGAATTCCGACCGACGCGACTGACTTCAAGCGTTTCCCTTTCAGCGATTTCACATACTGTTTAACTCTCTTTCCAAAGTTCTTTTCATCTTTCCCTCACGGTACTTGTTCGCTATCGGTCTCTCGCCAAATTTAGCTTTAGATGGAATTACCACCCATTTTGAGCTGCATTCCCAAACAACTCGAGCTCATCGAGAGCGCATCACAAAGCCCTGGCGGTCCGTGTCAAAGACGGGGATTGTCACCCTCTACGACGCTCTTTTCCAAGAGACTTGTACACGGTCCAGCGCGGATGTCGCTTCTCCAGATTACAACTCGGACGACGAGGACGCCGCCAGATTTTAAATTTGAGCTCTTCCCGCTTCACTCGCAGTTACTAGGGGAATCCTTGTTAGTTTCTTTTCCTCCGCTTATTGATATGCTTAAGTTCAGCGGGTAGTCCTACCTGATTTGAGGTCACAAGTTCAAATTCCGCCTCCGAAAGGGGACCATTAGAAGCCGATCCGACGCTCACGACCACGACGTAGACATTATATCACACCGAAGGCCGATCCGCAGGGGTTCGAGCTAATGCATTTGAGAGGAGCCGACTCGTTAAAAGCCCGCAAAGCCTCCAAGTCCAAGCCCCACCGCCGATGAAGGAGGAGGGGTTGATAATTTCATGACACTCAAACAGGCATGCTCCTCGGAATACCGAGGAGCGCAAGGTGCGTTCAAAGATTCGATGATTCACTGAATTCTGCAATTCACATTACTTAATCGCGTTTCGCTGCGATCTTTCATCGATGCGAGAGCGCAAGAGATCCGGGTCGCTGAAGTTATAATA
>NW_020939778.1:17500-20000 GCF_003851025.1 Sparassis crispa | reverse complement strand
CCAAGTCAGTACATCCCGTCAGACGGGCCCATCGATGACTCGGTCAAGAAAATGCCAGCCATCCAACTAAAGGAGCGTACTAGACCCACAAGGGGCTTTCAACTCCCGATAATCAAAACTAAGAGCACACTCCTTTCCGGTACTCAGAGAAGACCTTCGTTCGGTGGCGACGCCATTACTAGAAGGTCGAATCCTTTTCCCTTACTAGGGGCCACTCAAAAGACCCGACACTCGATATTAAAGACCCCCGAAACCCAAGGACATGCCTGTCAAAAATAAATAGAGGGAGTCAGTAAGTAACAAATAAGCCCCCAGCGCCCAATAAGCCGACTGCGTTCTCATCTACTAGGGGAGTGATTTCACGTCCTTCTCTTCGCTACTAAGGGGTTCCTAACGCATACTGAGAGCTTCATCCTTTCTATGGCCGGCCGTTACTAGAGAGACACTAATTAAAGCTTCCTCCACTTCTGCGGCGACCCCTACTCGAAGGCACTCCTTTCAACGATTCGGATCCTTTTCGACACGCATACTCGGAGCTTCATCCTTTCTTTGGCCGGCCGTTACTAGAGAGACACTAATTGAATAGCTTCCTCCACTTCTGCGGCGACCCCTACTAGAAGGCACTCCTTTCAACGATCCCGAGGGACATTACTAAAATCCGTTCCGTTCGACAATGTACTCGGAATTTTCGCATTTTCTTTGGCAAGCCGGCTTACACGGAGGTGCTGCTGAGAGCGTTGTCCTTTTCTGCGACGAGCCCCTACTGAGCTACTGATCCTTTCGACATACTAACAGCCGGCGACGTCTATCTACTAAGGGGTTCCTTTCGCATACTAAGAGCTTCATCCTTTCTTTGGCCGGCCGTTACTAGAGAGACACTAATTGAATAGCTTCCTCCACTTCTGCGGCGACCCCTACTAGAAGGCACTCCTTTCAACTACTCGGATCCTTTTCGACCGGGTACTTGCCTACTCACGGCTTAGCAGCGACTACTGTTTCAGATCCACCGCAAACAAATGCGATGGCCTTACTGAGCCTCCACATCCTTGACGCTCTCGGCTTTCCTCCACGGAAGTTTATCGCTTACTGACAGCTCCGCGGTGGACACTTTCGGGACCTTACAAATAAATGTAATGCCCTTACTGAGCCCCCCACTTCCCTGCTGCTTTCGCTTCCCTTCACAGAAGTTTATCGCTTACTGACAGCTCCGCGGCGGACACTTTCGGGACCTTACAAATAAATGCAATGCCCTTACTGAGCCCCCCACTTCCCTGCTGCTTTCAGCTTCCCTTCATGTGGTAGGAAAGGGCCTCTGTTTGTTCATGTTGTGGCAGGTGCGCATGAGGCGTGATAATAGGTGTCCACAAAATCGCGTTTTTGGTGGTTTCTCCCTTGCACAATAATTTCGAACCTCTTACCAAAAAAGCGGTCAACTCCAGTTATTAGAAATATCCTGAGGGGTCTCCCACAGACAGAAGATATGCCTGGCTGAGCAGAATCATTGGCCTTGTCCATCCAGTCTGCTTTTAAGGTGACCTTTGGAGGTGTACGCTTGCCTGAAAAATATTCCAGTGGCCCCTTCAAAGTCTGTACATTCAAGGGTGCCTGCCTATAAGATTTTCTGATGGCCTCTGCAAGGTCATAAGCCTATGGGCACCGGTCTTAAAAAATATTGTGATGGTCCCCACAAGGCTTTTGGTGCCCATCCAATTTTCTGGTGGTCCCTTCAGGGTTATGCACTGTCTATAATATTTTGTACTGGACTCCACAAAATGTTGTAAGTGAGCATCTACAAAATATTGTGCTGGTCTCTACAAAACATTGTAGTGGTCCTCACAAGTTTGTGACTGCCCACACCCAAGGGCACCTGCCTACAAAATATTATGATGATCCATGCGAGGTTGTGGGCATCTACAAAATATTTTGTTGGTCTCTACAAAACATTATGGCCCTTATAAGTTTGTGACTGCCTACAAAATTGTGTACCGGACTCTACAAAATGTTGTAATGGTCGCCCACCTACGCTGTGAGTGCCCACAAAAATTTGCAATGGCCTCCACAAGTTTGTAGATGGACGGTCTCAGAGCGCTTACTTGCCTACAAAATATTCTAATGGTGCCTACTAGGTCGTAACCCCATGGTCGCCTGCACATGTGGAATGAGAGGGCGCACTCCGAGTAGAAGATGCAGTAGAGGATCGGTTTCGAACGACGGCTCATTACGCTCGACGACTACGAGGCACGGCGTAGAAGACTGCAAAAGCAGACCCTGCCCTTAACTTGCCTGCCCTAAATGATGCCTGCCCTAAATCAAGCTTGCCCTTAACTGGCCTACCCTAAACTGAGCCTGCCCTTAACTGAGCCTGCCCTTAACTGGCCTGCCCTAAACTAAGCCTGCCCTAAACTAACACTCAAGTCCGCGTGGCTCGCGCGCTTCGTGCGCGGCGTCTCACACAACAACGATGAAGTGAGGTTTAAAATTATTCTGATTTAAAATTGTA
>NW_020939778.1:7500-10000 GCF_003851025.1 Sparassis crispa | reverse complement strand
ACTCTATCACACCCGGCCATTTCCACTCCAAGTCAGTACATCCCGTCAGACGGGCCCATCGATGACTCGGTCAAGAAAATGCCAGCCATCCAACTAAAGGAGCGTACTAGACCCACAAGGGGCTTTCAACTCCCGATAATCAAAACTAAGAGCACACTCCTTTCCGGTACTCAGAGAAGACCTTCGTTCGGTGGCGACGCCATTACTAGAAGGTCGAATCCTTTTCCCTTACTAGGGGCCACTCAAAAGACCCGACACTCGATATTAAAGACCCCCGAAACCCAAGGACATGCCTGTCAAAAATAAATAGAGGGAGTCAGTAAGTAACAAATAAGCCCCCAGCGCCCAATAAGCCGACTGCGTTCTCATCTACTAGGGGAGTGATTTCACGTCCTTCTCTTCGCTACTAAGGGGTTCCTAACGCATACTGAGAGCTTCATCCTTTCTATGGCCGGCCGTTACTAGAGAGACACTAATTAAAGCTTCCTCCACTTCTGCGGCGACCCCTACTCGAAGGCACTCCTTTCAACGATTCGGATCCTTTTCGACACGCATACTCGGAGCTTCATCCTTTCTTTGGCCGGCCGTTACTAGAGAGACACTAATTGAATAGCTTCCTCCACTTCTGCGGCGACCCCTACTAGAAGGCACTCCTTTCAACGATCCCGAGGGACATTACTAAAATCCGTTCCGTTCGACAATGTACTCGGAATTTTCGCATTTTCTTTGGCAAGCCGGCTTACACGGAGGTGCTGCTGAGAGCGTTGTCCTTTTCTGCGACGAGCCCCTACTGAGCTACTGATCCTTTCGACATACTAACAGCCGGCGACGTCTATCTACTAAGGGGTTCCTTTCGCATACTAAGAGCTTCATCCTTTCTTTGGCCGGCCGTTACTAGAGAGACACTAATTGAATAGCTTCCTCCACTTCTGCGGCGACCCCTACTAGAAGGCACTCCTTTCAACTACTCGGATCCTTTTCGACCGGGTACTTGCCTACTCACGGCTTAGCAGCGACTACTGTTTCAGATCCACCGCAAACAAATGCGATGGCCTTACTGAGCCTCCACATCCTTGACGCTCTCGGCTTTCCTCCACGGAAGTTTATCGCTTACTGACAGCTCCGCGGTGGACACTTTCGGGACCTTACAAATAAATGTAATGCCCTTACTGAGCCCCCCACTTCCCTGCTGCTTTCGCTTCCCTTCACAGAAGTTTATCGCTTACTGACAGCTCCGCGGCGGACACTTTCGGGACCTTACAAATAAATGCAATGCCCTTACTGAGCCCCCCACTTCCCTGCTGCTTTCAGCTTCCCTTCATGTGGTAGGAAAGGGCCTCTGTTTGTTCATGTTGTGGCAGGTGCGCATGAGGCGTGATAATAGGTGTCCACAAAATCGCGTTTTTGGTGGTTTCTCCCTTGCACAATAATTTCGAACCTCTTACCAAAAAAGCGGTCAACTCCAGTTATTAGAAATATCCTGAGGGGTCTCCCACAGACAGAAGATATGCCTGGCTGAGCAGAATCATTGGCCTTGTCCATCCAGTCTGCTTTTAAGGTGACCTTTGGAGGTGTACGCTTGCCTGAAAAATATTCCAGTGGCCCCTTCAAAGTCTGTACATTCAAGGGTGCCTGCCTATAAGATTTTCTGATGGCCTCTGCAAGGTCATAAGCCTATGGGCACCGGTCTTAAAAAATATTGTGATGGTCCCCACAAGGCTTTTGGTGCCCATCCAATTTTCTGGTGGTCCCTTCAGGGTTATGCACTGTCTATAATATTTTGTACTGGACTCCACAAAATGTTGTAAGTGAGCATCTACAAAATATTGTGCTGGTCTCTACAAAACATTGTAGTGGTCCTCACAAGTTTGTGACTGCCCACACCCAAGGGCACCTGCCTACAAAATATTATGATGATCCATGCGAGGTTGTGGGCATCTACAAAATATTTTGTTGGTCTCTACAAAACATTATGGCCCTTATAAGTTTGTGACTGCCTACAAAATTGTGTACCGGACTCTACAAAATGTTGTAATGGTCGCCCACCTACGCTGTGAGTGCCCACAAAAATTTGCAATGGCCTCCACAAGTTTGTAGATGGACGGTCTCAGAGCGCTTACTTGCCTACAAAATATTCTAATGGTGCCTACTAGGTCGTAACCCCATGGTCGCCTGCACATGTGGAATGAGAGGGCGCACTCCGAGTAGAAGATGCAGTAGAGGATCGGTTTTCGAACGACGGCTCATTACGCTCGACGACTACGAGGCACGGCGTAGAAGACTGCAAAAGCAGACCCTGCCCTTAACTTGCCTGCCCTAAATGATGCCTGCCCTAAATCAAGCTTGCCCTTAACTGGCCTACCCTAAACTGAGCCTGCCCTTAACTGAGCCTGCCCTTAACTGGCCTGCCCTAAACTAAGCCTGCCCTAAACTAACACTCAAGTCCGCGTGGCTCGCGCGCTTCGTGCGCGCGTCTCACACAACAACGATGAAGTGAGGT
>NW_020939777.1:0-24163 GCF_003851025.1 Sparassis crispa | reverse complement strand
TCATATTTACGTATAAATTCTCCATTAGTATTAAACAAAAACACAGCCTTTTTAATATGTAAACTCTTTTTAATTTCTGAAATAATATGATCACCTTCAATTGAAGAATAATTTAATATTAAAGGAACGTCTGAAATATTAAAAGGTATAGAAGTAAAATACCATTCACCTCTAAATAAAGATTGATTAATAATAAAAGTTTCAATAGAAGATGAATTAGCTTTTATAACCTTCGCTAAAGTTTTTACTGATGGATATATCATAAGTAGTTCCTTTAAAGAATTATAAATGTAAACAGGATATTTTGATTTTGCTTCAATCATTTTTAATATAGACTCTACAGTATGAGTTTTTCCAAAAAAAGGATTGTTATCGCCAGTTATAGCTTTAGCTATTAAAGATTTAGTTTCATTTGAATGTATTCTATTTTGAGCTAACTCTGATAACAAGTTTTTTGTTTCTTCTGTGTGTTTAAAACCTAATGACGAATAACCTTGTTTTAAAACATTATAATAAGGTAATAATTTAGTTATTCAATAAGTTTCTCTTATATTTATACTATCTCCGCTTTCTTGCGAGCCTTCGTCCTCCCGCCTCTCTGCTTGCCCCAGCAAGCAAGCGATTCAAAGATAGGCGTTAGCACAGAGGATAGAAGGGTAGGAGGATAGGGCAATAGAAGAAGGAGAGGGGTGTTCTACATACTCCAATATTAGAAGAGCAAAATTATCTTGCTGGCTGCGTAGCCAGCCAGCCCATATTTTAATAATGCTTTTACTATCGGCATGTTATTATTTTTCGTAAAAAACTATTATTTAAGTAGTGTCGCATTCTGTTTGATAAGTTGATAGAACTTCCAACATAAGTGTGATCATTAATTAAATTAATTAATAAATATACCCCAGCTTTTTTATTATTTTCTTTGAAGATTTTTAATCTATCATTCTTAAAGTTATTATAAACTTTAATTGGATTTAAGTCTTTTACAGTATTTGTTAAAAAACACATAGAGTATGCCACCGCTCCACGAATATCAAGGGTACTTACTTTTAATATTTATATTAAACTTGGATTATATCTTATCATAATAAATGATAACCACGTATAATCTCTGGGAATATCTTACCCCGCCGGCCTCCCGCGGAGATGGTGAAAGGGGATGGGGAGGAGAAACAAAAGTAATAGGTTTTCTGCTGATTATTCCATACTAAAGAATTGTCACTTAATATGATATATTTAAGTATCTTAGTAATTAGAATTTTCCAGCATATAGTGGTTTTAAAGTGAGCTAAGTGAGTATTGACGTAACCCACCAATAGTGAATAAAGCTAAGAATCCTAAAGTGAATAGTAAAGGAGTAGTATATCTTAGGCTACCACCGTATAAAGTCGCTAACCAAGAGAAGATTTTAATTCCAGTTGGTACAGCAATTACCATTGTTGCGGCTGTAAAGTAAGCTCTTGTCTTAAAATAGGTGGACAGTATCTTAATTTAGTAAATAAATATATTTTTTTTTGCCTCCGGATCCGGAGGCAGAAGCTTTAGAAAATATATATTTAAATATTAAACTTCTTGCGTGCTTGTCTCTGAGGATCCTTTACTTGCAATTCTTTTAATTTTAGTTATACCTTTTTCTTCTAAATGTTTACCATTACTTATCATAATATACACTTTTCTAAATTTAAGGTAATTTACGTATTTACCCGCAAATAGATTAAATGTATCAAAATAATTAATTAGCAATGCTGCTGTTTTAAATCCTGAACTTTTGTAGCACCATATTCCACTGCTATATTGAGATAAATGACCCATTTTAACAGTATCGTATAATAGCTTTAAAGGAAGAGAATCATTTTGTTTTAAAGAAAATTCTAACCTTACACTAAATCCAGTTTTGTGTGTTTTACTTTTTACAACGCTAATATGAAAACAGCCATCAGCTTGAGTAAAACCTGCTAACCAATAATTATCTAAAGTGAGGCTATTTAAGGGAGGTAATATAGTATAATTGAAATCTACACTATAATTGTGTTTAATTAATTGCTCATATTTAGGTTTACTTACCAATTTACCATTTATTAAGGATAAAATATAAGATAAACCATTTGCATTTTTACAAATATATCTTACTGCTTTTTTATTTTTAATTTTGTACACGTTACCATGTCCAATTCGTTTTTTAATGTAGTAAGCCAATGATATATCGTTTTCAGCAAAAACAATATGCAATTGTTTTTTACCAAACCAACCATCACCTTCTATTAAACCAGCCAAAAAAGAACCAAATTCAGTATCTATAAGATTAGATTTATGATTAGGTACATGTTCAGAAATTAAAGGAAGGTTAGTATAACTAGTATAAATATTTTTAGTACTTGCCGGAGCTTTTGTACTAAAAGTAAAGTTTCCTGCTGATTGTCCTGGCAGGGCTTGGCTGCTTTAAGTAGATTTTTCCTAACGCAATAAATACGAGTGGACTTCTTATACAAGAGTTTCCAGCATACAGCAAGATTTTTTCCGTGAACACAAGTGTATCCACATCTAACCCAACAGAGAACATATGGTGACTCCATACAAGGAAACCTAAAATACCTATTGAGAACATGGCATAAACCATTCCAAGATACATAATCCAATGATTTAATTGGATGTGGACCATCTCTTTATTCTTCAATTTTTTCCCATTTATTCCATTTCAATAGAAATTTTGCTCAAGCTTTACCTAAGATAGAATTATCAGTAGCTAAATGAGCCTTTAAATCTCTAAGTTCATGGTATCTATTAATCGCTTTTAAACGATTATGTTTAGCTGATCTAGAAGGACATAATTTAAAATAATCTAATAATTTTATAATTTCTGGTTTTTTGTAAACTACCCATTTAAAACTTTCTTTTTGAATATAGAGAGTTCCCCCGTACAGATCTACTAAATTATTTAAGAGATAATTGTTTTTCTGTGAAGCAGTAATAAACATAGCATCTTTGATGAGAGAAGATTTTAGATTTAAATAAACACTACCATCACTATCAAAGAATCCAGAGAACCAACCATTATTATAAGTTAAAACAGAAGGTTGAATATATGGAATATTGTACTTTTCACATATTTTATTTAATTGCAATAATCTAACAGGGTTTCTTATCTCCCCATTAACTGCATTAATTAAATCTAATAAACCTTTTTTATGATGTAGTCTATATCTTAACCAATTTACTCCAGATCGTAATTTAACCGAACCACCAAATTTTTGTTTGATTTGATATAAACAATGTTTATCTCTTGTTTCCATTACAATTTCCAGACTAGCATATCCCTTTTTAGATAATTGAAAACAACCATCACCGTCTATTAAACCAGCTAACCATTGATTAAAAATAGTCTCATAAGGCTTATTATCAAGCTTAGTAGACAAAGTAGAATAATTTCTTGTTTGAAGAATGGGTTTAACCTTAAAACTTTTAGGTAATATTCTATTTTTTGTCTTACGCCAAAGTTCTATTTGCTTATAATAATAAATATACATACTTATAAAATATATTATTATTATTATAAGGTTTAAGATGATACTAAAATTGAAAAATAACAAACATATGGCCTCTGAAATTCCTACTAACATGCTTAATCCGCAATTCAATGTAATATTGGATTTGTATATTTCAAATTTAAATATACGTGCGTTGGTTATTTGCGGGTTGTAAGAATAAACAAAAATTTTTACCAACACTATAGTGAAGACTACTACTATTAGATAAGCAGATATACAGACACTTATATTATAAGACATTAATGGTATAGAATAGAATGGAAATATACAAAAAAGATATAATATGTGATTTACTTGTATAGTATTTTGTTTACATAAATTTCTTAGTTTCCTGCATATAGTTTGTTTCGAAATATCAATTAGATATTTAGGGCCATCTTGACCGAATATAGGTTTACCTGAGAAAGTACTTACCACATGACTAACTACACCAAAACCAGGTATAATTATAATATAACAATAACTTTGGATAAGTAAATAATCAAATATTAAATAAGATTAATTTAACATTACCACTCAAGAACTCACGATCTTGTTAGGACTTTATCTTATTATGAATTATCTTCATTATTTCTATTCATTGTTTTTTTAAGTTTAATTATTTTTTCTAAACCTGAAGTAGTTAAATGTTCTTTATTTTGAATAATAATATAAGCTTTTCTCCATTTCAAATAATTTACATGTTTAGATGATAATAAATGAAATTGATCAAAATATTTAATAACATTTTTAGCTGAACCAAAACTAGTAGAGGAATAGTAATAAGTGTTTTTACTTTTTATATGGCCTATGTTACCTCCTAAAAACTGTTTAATTAACAATAATAAATCATTATTTTTTTTATCTATTTGAAAAGCTAATCGTACTTCAGTTTTTTCATTTCTATTTATTAATTTGATTTGAAAACTAGCATCGTTGCTACTTTGTTTATTATTTTTCGAGTCATTAGTAACTTGACTACTATGTTTAAGTCATGGAATTCTTAATTTATAGAACATTGAATTATGCATATAGGGTTGAACTATAGTTCGTAGTAAAGGCATAGAATTTTCTTTGATATAAATACTATAGCCGATTGAGTGTTTATGTAAACTACAGTCTAATCTATACCTAATCATAAGAACATTAAGCAATCTAACTGTATCTTCTACAGAAAAAGATTCAGTGCTGATTGTTAAACCATGTCTATTTTTAGTTCCGTCTCCACTTATCCAATGAGCCAAAGCAATAGGAGTCAATAAGTTATAAATATCTGCAGGAACTATTTTGATACCGTTAGGGTAAAAAAGACTATGAAGTTTTGTAAAACAAGGTAATGATCTAGTTAAAATCTGTAAAGCATATGTCTTAGTTTCCGTAGAAGATATTAAATTAGGCATAGAGTTACAGTAGGGTGATAAAATACTAAACACAAATAAAAAATAACCCGAATGTGATAAAGATTGTTTAAAACCTAATCGAGCAGATTTACTAGTTTTTGAAGCAAAAGTTAACCATCCATCAGAGAGCATTAATCCTGTTATAACACTTTGTTGATAAGCAGGAATTTCAATCATATTACTTACTTGTTTTGTAAATCGACCTAACCCTACTGAAGAGGATATATTTTTACCCCAAACAACTATTCTAGTATCAGGTAAATCTTTAGGATAAGGGTTTTTATTTCCCTCTCCCGGGCAAGGGTAACTATTATTAGTTTTAGTTATTAATTGGATATTAAAGTTTGCTATAGCATCAGAAAAGCCAGCTAACCAATGATTATTTAAATTATGATTAACACTAAAATTAGAAAATGTTTTAAAATAAGGATTTGACAATATATTATTATTTATCTGATCTAGTTTATTTTGAGATCTAATTTTTCCATTTATTAAATTAAGTACTTTAACTATTCCTGCTCGATGAGCTACTACTAATATTACTGCTTTTTTATTTTTAACTTTATAAACATTACCGTAACCTATTCTACCTTTAATATAATAAGCTAAAAATGCGTCTCGAAAAATAATAACTAATTGCGGTGTATTAGAAAAATTACCATCCCCATCTATTAAACCTGCTAAGTAATGACCAAATTCAGTGTCGCTTGTTGGTTTTAAATGAGTAGGTACATGAATAGAAATCTTTTTAATCTCATAATTATTACGTAAAGTCTCTGAGGAGCTTTTATTAATAAATTTAACAAAATTACCTGCAGATTGACTTCTTTGTTTAAACTTTGCTACTATGACCTTAATTAGGTTGAAGTATTTTAAACTTATATAAATATATAATGAAGTTATTCCTGCATATAGCAATATTAAGAAGCTTACATTGTGTTTGTTTACTTCTGGATGACCAAAGAACCAGAAAAGATGTTGATACAATACTGGATCACCTCCACCGGCTGGATCATAGAAACTAGTATTAAAGTTTCTATCTGTAAGAAGCATAGTAATACCCTAAAATCTTGATTTACTGAACTAGGTTCCATGACTTTTGTGTCTCATAAATGTATTAAAGAATACATTTAAGGTAAATTCTCATACATTCACATGTATGTTGGGACTATATTTTATTTATCTAAGCTGTAAAATTTTTGTAAATGATCCCAAGTAAAAACAATTCTGTGATCATTCATACCAGATTTAATAGAAATTATTTCTTCAATAAATAGTTTATGTTTAAATTGACCAGACTTAAAATAGTCTAAAACTTTAATTCAATCTTTATAATCTAAATATTTACTACCAAATAAAGTAAATCTATTTAAGTAATTTTCTAAAACTAAATTACCCTTTAAACTAGTTGTTCTTACTCTATATTCAGGTTTAGGTTTATCCTTTCTAACTTCCTTAACAGAAGAAAGTAATAAATTTGCAATCATTTCTAGAAAATATAAATTACTTCTATAATTATGATCTTTTTGTCTTTGACTTAATTCAAATTTACATTCTACTCTTGGATACTTACTAGAAGAAGTAGTTCTACTAGGCGCTGGCGCGATAAAATGACCATCCGCATCAATAAAACCAGATAACCAAGCATTAGAATCTAATGGACTATTATTTATAGATTTTTTAGGAATATTTAAATCAAGTCTTAAATTTAACCAATCAATTAAATTATATAAAGCATAAATTTTAGGAGTTCTCATATTACCATTCAATAATGAAGTTAATAATAATCATCCATCAAAATTATTAATAGTTAAAATATAAGCATTTACTCCTTTTTTTCTAGAAAGTGATCCATTCTTTAATTCTTTTTGAATTATTAAAGCTAATGGTAGATCTTTTAAATGAAAAACAATTTGAATGGAAGGATAATTTAGTTTTCCTTTAGGAGATCTTTCCGTTTTTGGAACTACTATTGTACCATCTCCTTCAATTAAACCTGTTAAATAAGAACTAAAATTTAAATCAACTAAATCTTTTTCTTTTTCAATTTCAGTTTTATTAATTTTTACTTGAGATAAAGGTAAAATATTACAACAGATAAATTCTGGCGTATAGTCTCTGAAGATCCCTATTAAATTTAAATAAAATAGGTTTCCTGCTGATTGTGTTTCAATATAATGATGAAACAGTTCCCAGCATATAGCCAAATTTAAAGCTGGCAGTATAAGTTTACCAGCTAATACCGGTAGTGAAATTAATAATAAGATAGCTGTTACAAATATAGCCCATACAAATAACGGTAATTTGTGTAAGCTCATTCCATTAGTTCTCATATTAAGTACTGTAGTAATGACACATATAATAGTTAAATATTATTAACTATTTTATATTGTGGACTATCTCTTCAGCGTTAGTCTTAAAATAAAATAATCGGTAAAAAAGAATTTTTATTTTAAGGATATACGGTGTTTAACGTATAGTCTCTGGGGAAAACTCCTGCTGATTAAACATAGCCTATAAGATTTTAACTGTCATCCGTCCTCACCCCCATTTCGCGCCAGCGCCTCCATCCATGGATGAAAGGATGACAAGGAGAGGAGTACTTATAGACACTAAGCTGTTTCAGCATATAGTTAAAAAATTTATATTAACCCCATTTTATAATAGATTTATTTTTTACACATATTTATAAATATAACCGTGATAAGCTTTATCTTTATTTATATATTTAACCAATGTTTGCTGTGTAGCGGGTAAACCCTTGTTTCTTAAATATTCTATACATTTACCTATACTAAAAAACAGTTTAGTATTATTATTGTTTACATCAATTAGTAATACCGATTTACTTAAACTATTTATAGGCTTATTTTTATTAAATTTTACTCTATCTTTTTCCAACTGTAAAGCTAAATCTAATATAGAGATATCTTTAATTTTAGCGGAGAATACAGGTTCTCTAGTAAAAAGATATTTACCCAAATAATAAGTACCGTTTTTTAAATGTTTAGTAAATGTAAAATGACTAATATTAAGATTATTTATGAAATCTTTTTGTTGCATTGAAGAATAATACAAGATGCTTTTATCTCTATTGTACATATATAAAGGCTTCGCATTGGATCCACTAGGATTATTTGCAACTTTTATAGTATTTAAATTAAAACTAGGATCTAATAAAAAATATTGTTCTAATACTATTTCAGATCTAAAATCATAAATTTCTCCGTACCGGCACAAAGGTATTACCTCTAAAGAAAAATGTGACAATCTCTCTTTATAGGCGCTGGCGCGATAAAAAGGTACTAATTTACCTATTGCTTTATGTCTTCTTTTTAGATAACCATACAATCTAAGAGCTAACTGTGAAGATGAACCTACATATTTTGCTCCAGTATTTTGATGTTTAAATATATAGACTCCGGGTATCTGAATTTTACTAAAAGGTGATCCAATATTTTCTTTAATAATTTTTATTGTTTCATCTTTATCTAAATCATTTAGAACAAAGCTGGGAGCATTAAGTAAATTTTTTAACCCCTCTTCAGTAATTTTAATCTTACAATAAGCTAAAATATCATTAATTATCTTTGCTGTAACAGGTTTACCGCTTTTAATTTGCTCATTAGCTAATTTATGAGAATATTGAATTGGGCCGCTTCTCCCTAAAATTATTTTCCATTTATCATTCTCTATTTTAGTATTTGAGTTATAATTAGAACTAAAACAACGTTTAAAGGTTAATCTAAAGCTCAGTGGGCTTTTTAAATTTATAAACAAAAATGTAAAAGACATAAAAAGATCATAATCAGAATTTGAGTTAATAGCACCTAATAAAGAAGACACTCCAGCTAGGTGTAAACTAAAGATAGCAAGATCTACACTAGCACCAGAGTGACTTTGAACTCCAGCTAATGGAGGATAACATTTATGTTGGTAATCTCATAATCAATTAAAAATTGAATATTATCATTACACGCTCTAATTCTCATTAGAGATCGGACTATTCCTTCATCTTATTTAAAAATGCATAATAAACTATAATAAAGGGCTGGCTAACAGCCAGCGAGTATTATTTAAATTATCTAATGTATTTTTTCTTGTTCTCATAACTCTCACACGATTTCGAATATTATTTAAAGCTATAAAGTCTCCTTTATGTTTAAAATAAGATCGAGACCAAATTCGATATTCTAAGGCTTTCATACCTTTCATCGTATTTCTATAATATTCGATAATATTTTCAATAGCACGAGAATTAGTTGTCCCAATTGAATAATGTCCTCTAACTTTAACATTAGTACTAATACCTAATATATATTTAATAGATATTAATACGATTTTATCTAGTTTTTGTGTTATTTCAAAAGCATGTACTAATCTATTAGTTGATTTAGCAACTAAATAAAAACTTCCTTCAGCTTCAGTGAAACCAATTAATCAAGGTTTACTTACCACTTTAGAAGCAGATTCAACATCAGTTACATTATTATTAACTAATAACCATGCTGGAGAAATATAATCTACAGGTGGTTTTGACTTAACAAGGTTTGATATAATTATATCTTTATCTGCTTTAGGTAATGAATTATCAGATATCACAGAATAAACTTCTTTAAATTTAATATAATTATAATATTTAGTTGTAAGTAAAGGATATTTATCAAAAATAGGAAATATAATTGATTCTAATAATAAACGATCTCTGATTCTAAAATTAGCCATATTATTTTTTTTTTCTATGTTAATTTGTCCAACACCTAGCTGACTTTTTATAAAAGATAGCAATCTTAAATTGTAAGTACTTTGACTTAATTTAAAAGTTAAAGACCAATTATTATTTTGATGATTAATAGAAAAAGTCCCATCACCATCTGTAAATCCAACTAACCATTGATAAAAGATGTCTTTATTTTCTGAAAGTGTCTTTTTATTCGTTTGGACAGTAGAGAATTGTGATATAAGACGCCCTACGTATAGTCTCTGATGGAATAAATGTAAATTATTTATCCAAGCGAATTGTCTCCAAGTTAGTAATATTTTTTCTATTGTAATAAATAACAATGAGCAATTACTTCCTAATAGTTGAGTTTCTCGCATCGAGTAGGGTTTATTTAAGACTATATCTCTATAGTATGACAGCTTTTGTTTAACTGTCCATCCAGTACCAGCTCCATTTTCTACTAATGCACTTAATAATAATAAAGTTAATGAAGGAGGTAATAACCAAAATGAGATATTATTCAATCTAGGAAAGGCCATCAATTTTGTTATCATAAATTTTTTTATTTTTATTTCCAAATATCACTATTAGGTTCAGACTATGTCATTGGTTCTTAAAATAATTATAAGACCATTGGGCTTTCTTGGAAAGGGTATTGTTAGCACTACTCACTTTCTAGTCGTTGAACGTTTCTAATTTTATATTAGAGAGTTTCCTATCTAACATACAATGCTAAATTAGATTTCGCTGCAAATTGTCTTAATAATAAGATTTCCTTGCAATTAACCCATTTAATATTTATAAGGTTATTATAAACAAGACTATATTTTAATATGTTTTAAATGGCTCCAATCAAAAATCATACGATTTTTATTCATTTTGAGTTTTAAGTTTTTAATCGTCATTTTTCCTGTATTATCTAGATGTTCATTATTACACATCATATTATAAACAATCAATCAATCTTTGAAATCATTACGCTTACTACTCAATAAAGGAAATCTATTTAGGTAGGCAACTAAAATTTTTAGCTTAGATAAACTAGTTACTTCTACAATCCAATAAACTTTATCCGGGCGCGCGAAATGAGTTACATTTTCAGGATTTAGAGTAAAAAATTTAGCAATAGACTCCATTATAGGTTGATATGGCATATTTGTTTTAGGATGAAATTGTCTTTGTTCAATTGATATACGAACCTCTATTCGTCCTTTTCGGATAACTTTAGAATTATTATCTAATAATTTATCAGTATATCTAATTTTAAATCCACCATCCGCATCAAAAAAACCTGAGAACCAGCCATTTTCCATTAATGGACTATTATCAGGTAAGTTCTCCTTAATATTTAACTGATAGTTTTTATTTAACCATGAAATTAATTGATTAAATTCATATATTTTAGGTGTACGTAAAGAACCGTTAATAAAATTTACAAAACTTATAAGTTCGCCTATCTTACCTATAGTCCAAACTAACGCATTTTCTTTGTCTCGAATATTACCACCAAAGAACTTTTGTAAATGAATTACTAAAGGCTCATCTTTACTTACAAAGGTTATAGCTAAATAAGGATATATTTTGTTTTCTCGACGGAGATCGTGTCTGATGGGAGACAAGGGAGGCGCTCGACGCAGGAGAAAAATATGCCCGTCTCCTTCCCATATACCAGCTAAATAAGACTTTATTGATTCTATTTTCATATTTGGATCCTTTGTAGTTATAGAAGGTAAAGATTTTGTAGAGCGATCGACTGTTTTCTCTCGATTGTTTTTGATTGAAGATAAATAAAACATCTTTTGATAATCTGGAGCTCCTACTTGAACTGGTAATAAATAGTTCATTTACACATAATCTTTCGAGTATGATTGGACTATATCTTCAGGTTAAATAACCGCGTTACGTATAGTCTCTGAGGATCCTACAATAATTTATCCTTTACGACGTACGGATATTATTAAATAATCTTACTTACGCTTATTCGCATACTACGTTGCTTAATAGTAAGTATTATTATTTAATACAAAGCATTATTATATACAATATTTTAAGTATGCGTTTTATTATAAGCAGCATATGTTAATAAGGATTTTATTTTGGTTTCCTGCGGATTGTCCATTTTTATAAGTAGATTATTCCCCTTAATGTTTAAGACTACTGTACTCTTGTGTATCACCCATAGGCGCTTAGGCGACGGTGTGATCAAGTTTTCAGTATGTTCTATAAGTGGACTTTAGGATTTTCCCGCAAATAGTAACGTAATAAGGCTGACTTCACAGTCAACCACGGCAACTTTTATTTTATTAAATAACAATTTTTAAGATGATTCCAATTGTAAGTAGTTCGAGTGGCATTAAAATTGTTTCTAATATTTAAGGCTTCTTCTAAATAAGTAGTAGTTCTTGAATGAGCTTTTTGTAATTCTAGAACATAAGCCCAAGCTTTATAATCTAAAAATTTAGAAGAAAGAAGTGGAAATTGTGAAAAGTACTCAATAATTTTATTAAGACTCATTTGATTATGAGCCATCACAATAAAGCTATAATATTGTTTTTCACCTATGATTCTACTTCGACTTAGTACATTTGAACCTAAAAAAGTGGCCACTTTAGACATTATAGAAAAGAAACTAACTTGGTCTTCTTCATTATTTAATCTATGATAAGTTTGTCTTATTTCTAAACGGTAAAATAATTGGACTCTTATTGAATTCTTATTAGATCTTTTATGAATATTAATAGAAAATTTAGAATCGGCATCTGAAAATCCAGAAAGCCAAGGATTACTATCTATAGCTGAATTATCCATAGCCTTAACTTCAAGCGAATTAATTTTAGATAAGATATTTTTTGTGCTAGGAAGTTTGCTGTTTTGATTATTAGCTATGTATTCATTAAACCAATAAATAGTTCGCTTTAAAGCCTCTATTTTAGGTGTTCGCATATAACCATTAATAAGAGTTACAATAGTATAAACACCAATAAGATCTTGAATTTGCCATAGAACATAACCTCTATCAGCTTTTATTAGAACACGTCCACATTTAGTTATTGATTGTAGAAAATCAGCTAAAGGTAGATCGGCCTTCTTAAAAACAATAATAATCATAGGCGAATATTTTTTTGCTGTGGATTTTTTATCGTGTACAGCAAATGTTCCATCACCTTCAATTAAACCAGCTAAATAAGAACATAATTGTGAATTAGATTTAATATCAGTTACGAGAGAAGAATCCTCTTTTAGCTTTTGATTAGAAAGATCTAAACTTGAACAATTGGAGGAGTTAGAAATGTTATTAAGAAATAAAATAGAACTTTTGTTACCAAAACCTCCTAATAAAGCAGGCATACTTTTTCCCTAAAATTTCTAATAGGGTAGGACTATATCTTTATCCTTTTCAGATTTAACGTTATATTTAAAGGATATCTTGCGTATAGTCTCTGAGGATCCTACTCAGTCATACATGTAGAATTCTTATTGTATTTAATCGTCTCTATACCCTTTAAATTAATAATAATCTTAACACCTTAAAAAAATTATATATATAATTATACATATCTAATAAATATATTATTTATATTTTAAGCAAGTATATTATTTTTATTATTTAAAGACAAAGAGATGCGAATATTATTTCTTCTACTAATATATGCTTTTGGTTTCCTGCTGATTGCCCAATTTTTACTATGTCACTGTTTCCTACCTTTAAGTAGATCTAGTTAGTAAAACTCTAAGGGGTTTCCAGCACACAGCAAGAAGAAAGATAAATATTACTATATATCCCGGCCATGCCTTTGCTTATTAAAACTAGTTTAAACTAATAAACTAATGTTATGTTATTCTCATTAAACTAAAAATAAATTATTATATGATTAGTATGAGTAATTAAATAATAATTGCTGCGCAGCATTAAATGATAATATTTAAAACATCTTATTATTAACTAAAGATTATAATTTAATGAGGTAATATTATATGTTATTAACTACTTATTTTGAGCATATATTAATAAATATTACTACTTTATTATTTATATTAATATTCATTATTATATGATATTTTATGCAATTATTATTAGAGACTCAATTAGAGTGAATTTCCATTGATTCCTATATAAACCTTTAGATTGACATTTGCCATAAGATCTAATTGTTCATTTATCTCCTTTTAATAGTCGAGCTAATTCACCGATACTTGAAAAAGTACGAGTTAATTCAGGTTTAAGTATATTTTCAGCTAAAATACTCTTGCTTGCTTCGAACCATTTCCATTTACGATACTAATTTATCTGAAGTAATTATTGTTTCATAAGGGAATTCTGAAATAATATCTAGAGAGAAGCGCTGGCTGGAGAGCCGAAGGAGCCGAAGCATGCAAATATAAATTTCCATTTACGAGCCAAACAATTATTTAATAGGCGCTGGCGCGATAATATGCGCCCGCGTATAACCATTGTTTAGAATAAGATAAAAAGATTAATGATTTGGTAAGATTAACATAAACGTAGATAGGTGTTCCACAGAACTTACGAAGAATAGTTCGTGCTTCTTGACGTGTGTGATAAACATTAAATCCACCTGCTTCTAAATCTACATTTAAACTAGGAAAAAGTAAATCAATGAAATATTGTAGCAATTATCTGCAAGTCCTTCGGCGCCTTCGGCGCCTTCGGCGCCTTCGGGGGGCTAGCTTGCATGCTTCGCCGGGCTGTTGAATCCACAATAAAAAGAGTAAGTTTAACATTTTTAAAACCCGGAAATATCGAAGAACTCAACGATTAGATTTAGACAAAATAGAAGGCATAAAATAAGAACACACTCTATTATATAAATTAATAGAACTACCTACATATATCGCTCTCTGCTGCGCGAGCGCCTAGCTTTATTGTCATCTGTCTCAAAAAGGTAAACACCTCTAGCACCTTTAGCTACTTCAGCTATTTTTAAGCGGTTATTAAAGGGATCTAGAATAACAACTTTATAATAAGGCGCCGAGTATTATTAGAATTATTCTTTCTTATTTTCTAAATTGGTATTTTTCGCCGACAAACCAGATGTAGTAGAAAAGCTTTTTAAACTAAGCCAATGTTTTATATTTAGGCGCTGGCTGTTAGCGATATAAATAACATAACTTAAGTTTTCTTTAGTGACTGTTTTAGTTGAGCACGGACCATAAAGAAAATCATGATAAATGCGTGTGCAGTTATTATTACATTAAATAATTGGTGATCTCCTTGTAAAATTTGAACACCTGGACTTGATAACTCTAATCTAATTAATACAGAAAATGCTGTTCCAATCATTCCAGCAAATACTGCAAAAACTAAATAAAGAGTACCTATCTCTTTAGCATTAGTAGAAGATAGCCAGGAATTCATAAAATTAAAAAAAAATACTTATTATTAAAAAATGAACTAACTAACTATCAACTAATTCCTATTAAGCTCATTATTATTTTGTTATACCAACTATGGCATATTTAAATGTTACTCCACTAATTATCTTTATATATAATATATATTATATAATTATTTACTATTTTTTATTAGATATTTATATATATATCTTTATATATTTATATGATTGATCTTTATCAGAATTGAACTGATACTAGCTGCTTGAAGGGTAGCTGTACAACCTTTATACTAAAAGACCTCAAATTTAGGCGCTAGCGCGAGAAAAAGATTGAATTTTTTTTTTATAAATTTTATATTAATTACCTTATTATATTCTTTTTTTAACAATTATTGTCTTAAAATAATAATAATCTTACATTATTAAATAATAATATTTAATATTATATTATTATATCGCTGGCTGTTAGCCAGCGCCTGTACGTATTTAATACAAGAATATATTATAATTATTATTTTAAGGGACAGTTTATATAAAAATTTAATCACTTATTTCTAAATTATTATATAATAGTATTAGTAAGTACAATTATTATTAAATTAAAATGACTATACAAAGTACGTAATTTAATACAAGATAATAATTATTATTTAATACAATATAAGTTTAATAAGTTTTTTTTTACAAATTAAATTCCTCTTTAAATATAAAGCTATTATAATTTACAAAATATAAATTTATAAATTAATAGTACTAAAAAAAAAGAAAGAATTATTTTTAATATGAAATTTAAATAATAAAAACTATTTATTAAAAATTTTTATAATTAAAATAAATTATTTTTTTTTAGCGACACTAGGAATCGAACCTAATCCAACAGGCCATGAAACTGGTATGCAGCCTTTACACCATCTCGCTTCAAAGGATACACTATCATTGTAACACGGATACGAACAAAGAGACTCGAACTCTTAAGGAATTACTTCCACTCCTGCTTAAGAGGAGATTGTTTACCAAATTTCAACACATTCGCTTTTATTAATTGTATAATATTTCGGCGTGAATTGAAGTGATACTAAATTTGTTTTTATATACTCTTTTAGAGTTCAATAAACTATAAAATGTTGATTATGAAATGTTAAGAGTTTTTTTTACGAGCCAAACAGAGAGTTTATCAAAAGTATAAAAGAGTTCCCCATTATGAGATCTTACAGGCGCTCGCTGGCGCCAGCGCAGCAGAGAGCGATATAAAATAGTTTCTCATTGTTTAATTTTCTATTTTTTTTACTAGTTCTCTAGTATAATCTTGACTAAAATAAAAAGGACTTTTACCACTTTCTAGCTTATAAATAGGAGTAAATGATAATTGTATTTTATTGGGACTGATATATCTTATTTCATTACTATAGCGAAGAGCTCCAGTTTTAAAATTATTAGAGTATCTTCTATGATTCATGTTTGAAAACAAAACTTCAGCTATTATGCAGATGAATAATACCAGTTTTGTTTAATTTCAGAACAATAAACCAAGATAAAAAATCCTCTTTCTTGTAATAAAAGCGTTAATGTAGCTGTCTAAAAAAAGGGCGCCAGCAAATAAAAAATCTATATTTAACCAGGTTAACACAATACAATTTGTTTTAGCATTAAACCATTTATTAGATTTTTTTTTATTAATAACTTCAGTAGTAGGTTAGTATAATTTAGGTAAATTAATAAAAAAAATTTTTTTTTTCTAATGCTTGTAAGACTAAAAAACTACTGTATTTTTGAGTGAGATTAAATACAGCTTTCGGGACCGAAGAAAATTGCTTTATAAACCCAACTACCCATTGAGGGTAGGCTGGCTGCGCAGCGATATAGAGATAGTTCTTGTTTAAATTAGGCTTGTTTCTATTATTGGATTTAACTGTTCTAGGGTCGTAACTGCTAGAGCGAGAGGAAGGAGAAATAGCATTTAATTTAAAGTCGGGAAATGGCGAGGAGGGTCGTAACTGCTAGAGCGAGAGACATGAGGTAAAAGTCTACCTTTGTTCATACCTTTTTTCGAGTCTTTCTTTAATTATCTCAGCATTACGAATTTAACTTCTTTTAGACATTATGCGCATACCGCCTTTCCTAAAATCTAAAAAGTCTAACCATTTATTTGTATCAAATCTAGTCTCAGCCGTGTATTATTCGAGCGCTCCACAGAGAACTCAACAGTATCATCATGGCTATAAATATACCCTACTCCTAGTTTCTCTTTGATAATTTCTAACGCTCGAGTGTAATTTAATACCATATTTAAAAGTTAAAGAATTAAATGCTGGCTTGAGAGCCGAAGGAGCCTGCGCCTTTTTTTAAGAAACAACCTTCACCGTCTGTGCGGTAGCGACCCCTACTAACCAATATTTAAATTCTTCTATTTTCTGTGAATTTAAAACTGGTAAAATACTTAGGCGCCTCTGTATCTATAGAGATAGAAAAAGGAGAAAGCATAAAAAGAGATAGAATAAAAAAAAAGAATATAGATAAAAGATAAGAATAATTTTTCATGTTAGTTTTACGTGATATTCTTCGCCAGTAATTATTTTTTTTTATAACCGTTATTAATTAACCAAGTGTATTTTTATACTTCTCGTAGCCGGAGCGCCTTAACGCCTTAAATTGTTATTGGTTAGAATGTAGTATCTACCGTTACTGTAAAAACTTATTTCTTTAATATCTACATTAATATCTGATAGTTTTCTAATATAATTTGCATTATTAGTATAAAATATACTATTTAAACTACTAAATATTTTAGTGAATACTATTAAAAATTTTTTATTGTTATAATTTTTTTATTGAGGTTAATCAAACTTGAACTGATTACTTGTATAACACAATGTTATAACAAATTTAACTATAACCTAATGTATTCTATTAATATTTAATATACTTAATTAGTTGGAAGTTTTTTCTACATTTCTACAAAAACGTATTTTTTTTAGAGTATTAACAAAAATAATACCACAAATCTTTTTATAAACATAGACTTTAAGATTGGATAAAATATTGGGTCATTTTTATACTATATCGCGCTAGCGCCTATTGGTGGTTAAATAGGGAGTGTTAATATTCTATAAAGATTACCAGAAAAAAACCTTTAGGCGTTAAGGCGTTAGCTGGCTACGCAACGAGACGAGAAATGATATTAATAATATATCTATAAGGTTTACCGGTTAATGTTTTTAAAGATTTATTTAAAATATTAAGTGTGCTATAGAGATTGACTATTTGTTACTGGCGACAATTTCTGTAACACTATCATCCAGCTCCCAGCTCCCAGCTACCCAGCTACCCAGCACCCAGCACCCAGCACCCAGCACCCAGCTACGCTGTCGCTGTCGCTGTCGCTGTCGCTGTCGCTGTCGCTGTCGAGGACGAGGAGATGCCGGAACACTCAATCTTAAAATGACAACTTACGGGTAGTGTATAGATAGTTTATCGCCTAGCCTATCCAGAATACAATTAAAAATAATTTTAGTGATATAGAAAGAATAACGTCAAGAGATAAATCCTTATTTTTTTTAATAATTTATAAAATGATAATAAGTTTTCATTAAATATTATAAAAACGATAAAGTCGCGCCAGCTATATGATAAAAATAAAAATTTACACTAACGTTGAAACACACGTAAAAAAGAATGGGGGCGAAAAATATAAATTAACTTTTTATGAGTTTTAAATATTAATAAAGAAAAAAGATGATATAATTAGAGCTAAAATAGAAATAAAACAGATAATTGATTGCACTATAATAAAACCTAAAGAAAGAGTTCTATAAGATTTAAAAATCAAAGATATTTTAGGAAAACGTACCTCGAAATTTGATTTAGTTAAAAGATAATTTCCAAGTAAATAACCTAAAACTGAAGATAAACTCCATAAAACGACAATTGAAAAAGATAATACTGCAAAAGCATAAACATGTAAGGTTGTAGCATTGTTTGGAATATCAATACCTAGTAATGGTAATATGCTAGAGAATCGGGATGTTTGTAACTTAAGTTTATTTTTTATAAAAAGAGGCAACATTTCTTTGTTTACTTGTTCATCCTTATTCTCTTTCTTGTTATCATCTTTGTTACTATCATATCTTTTATCTTCCTTGTTATTATCTGTGCTACCACTGGAGCTATTAGTTGATTTATAAAGATAAGGTGCTCCCAATCCTATTGTAGTTAGGGCTCCTCCAACTTTTAGAGTTTCCCGAGTTCCTTTAGCTATACTTGACATAAGAATAACGAATCCAATCAGTCACATAAAAAAGGCTAATATATCCAAATAGTTATATTCAAAAAAATTGAAAAGAGATGTGATAACTTCTTTAATAGTGACATAATTAAAAATATTAACTAATAAAGAATTACCTATATCTTGAAAGTAGAAGTGTAAATTTGTCATTGTTTTTGTTTTTTGTTTTTATAATAAATTAAAATAAATTAATAATTTAAATAAATTAAATTATACGCCAATGCGAGATTTGACCAATGTTCAGCGTTTGCAATATAATTAAAAAAAACGTTGATCTCTTTTTTTTAAGACCTAAAGATAACTTATTGTTACCTTAATATTATTTATTTTGTTTAAAAAAAAATTCTTATTATATAAAAACATTAGTTACGATCATGAATAATCAATATAGTATTGATTAAATTGGCTGCTTAAAGTAGTATATCGTACAATATTACTATTACTTTTATTATACTATATTTTTAGTTTTACCTTTAAAACTCTTTTTGAACACTATACAAAATTTACCATTTAATGCTATAAGTGTAGGTAAGCTCATATTAAACAGTACTATCTTTCCTATTAGGTAGAAATACTCGACCTTATTTAAAAACAAAATATTAATATAAAACTGTTGAGTAATGATGAATTCCATCCTAATTAAACTAGTGGCTAACGCCCTACTTTCTAGAATAAATAATATAATCGCGCCAGCGCCTTATATATTATTTCACAGAATATTTACTAAAATATTTACTTATACCAGAGCAGGTGCAAATGCTTTTTATATTCAGTCAATAGGATCTTGGATAAGTATATTTAGTTTTATATTTCTTGTAACCTTAGCCTCTCAAAATAATGATATTTTATATTTATTAATAACACCATTTATAATTCATAAACCTCAAATTAAAGAAAATTTACATAATAAAGGATTAAATGAAATTATATATTTTCTTCATAATAATATAACTTCTTTTGATGATTTTTCAGATGTCATAAAAAACTTCTTCACTTACTTATCTAAAGATAATAAATATTTTCTATTAATGAAAATAGAATTTACAGATGGATCTACCAAAACAATGCATAAAGGTATTGTAATATCTAAACATTCACTAAATAATTATATCGAATTTATTAAGAATTTATTATCTCTAAGATCTCGCAACCAGATCATTATTCTAAAATAATATTCAATTTTTTCTTGATTGAGAAAGATAAAGAACAATATTACATTGATAAATGGTCTGAATTACTAGCTTCTCCTAAACCAATAAAACTAGAGAAATTTGGTAATTATCTGTTACCATTAAATACTAATTATTCATCTTGAGGAGAAATTACTAATTTTAATTACAATTTATTTATTAAAGAAAATTCAAAATTTACTAAAATTGATGTTTTTATAAAAAATAAATTAATATTTTCATTTATAGATTCACATTTTAAAGATAATATTTTCATTAGAAATATTAATAATATTAATTATTATATTAAAGATGAAATTATTATATTAAAAACTCAAATATTAAAAACTAAATATATTAAGAAATTAAACACTAAAAATAAATCTAATATTAAAATTATTACATTTGATATCGAAACAATATTGAAAGAAGGGATTCAAATTCCTTATTTATATTCTATGTTTGATGGTAAAATTAAAAAATCTTGGTTTACTAATGATCCATCTTTTTTATTTAATGAAATATTAAAACCAAAATATAGAAATTATGATGTTTACGCACATAATTTATCTAGATTTGATATAATATTTTTATTTAAATATATTTCAACATTACAAAATGAATTTACTATAAATGCAATGAAAAAAGATGAGAAAATTATAGGTATTACTATTAAAAATAAAAAGAAAAATATTTGTATTACTTTAAAAGATTCTTTATTATTATTACCTGATTCATTAGATAAATTAAGTAAAACTTTTAAAGTTGAAACTCCAAAAGGGGTGGAACCGGTTTTAATAGGCGATGGTGCTATATTACATCCTAGGCGCTGGCTGTTAGCGATATACGCTATGCCTGATTTATCTCACAGGCGCTGGCGCGATAAAAAGATATTGGAAGAATATCAGATTTTAATCTTTGGAAAAAACTTGTTCAAAGATATTGCGAAACTGATTGTATTTCCTTATATCAGATTTTAGAAAATTTTAGAGATCTAGTTTATGAAAATTGGCAAATAAACATTGACGATTATCCTACAACACCATCACTAGCTTTTGCAATCTACAGAAGTAAATATTTAAAAGAAAATACTATACCAATTACAACAGGTGAAGTATTCGATTTTATTAAAGAGTCCTTCACAGGTGGATCTACGGAAATGTATATTCCTTCACCACCTTCTGATGAACTAATTTATTGCTACGATGTAAACTCTTTATATCCTACAATGATGAGAAATTGAGAATTTCCCATTGGACAAATTATGAAGTTTGAAGGTGATATTACTATTTTAGGTAATAATTATTACTGGTTTGGGGATGTTGATGTTTCAACTAAATCATTTTTATTTGCTCCCTATTTACAAGTTCACCATAAAATTGAGAGTGGAATTAGAACAATTGCGCCTAATGGAAATTGGGAAATGAAAATTAACTCTCCTGAATATTTCAACTCAATTAAAGACTATAATTTCAACAATTTAAATAATATGAACGGTTTTTTCTTTAAAAAAGAGAATATTTTTTATGAATTTATAGTTGATATGTATTCTTTAAGATTAAAATATCCAAAAGGAGATCCAATGAACATGGTTGCCAAATTGTTAATGAATTCACTTTATGGTAGATTTGCCATGAAACCTATTCTAGAAAATCATGTATTTACATCTATTCTAGGTTTTAAAGAATTATCTGAAAAATATGAAATTTCAGACTTTATTAATTTAGATGATGCAGGATTATTTGTTTCTTATATTGATAATAAAAAATTAATTAAAGAAAATAAAGTATCTATTGGTATATCTAGTGCTGTTACGGCATACGCTAGAGTATTCATGAGTCATTAGGCGCTGGCGCGATAAAAGAATCCTGATTTTAATTTATATTATACTGATACTGATTCTATATTTATCGATAAACCTTTATCAGATGAATTTATTGGATCAGAACTAGGTCAATTTAAATTAGAATATGTTTTAAAAAATGCTGTTTTCTTAGGTCCTAAAATTTATGCTGGTATTACTATGGATGATAAATATATATCATCTATAGATGGGGTTAAAATTAAAGGTTATAAAGATTCATCAAATATTTCATTTGATGATATGAAATCTTTACTAAAAAGAAATCAATTCTTAAATTTATATCATAATAAATGGTTTAGATCTTTAAATTTATCAAACATCACTATTAAATCACAAGTTTATAATCTTATTGCGACTCAAAACAAAAGAAAATTAATTTTCGATGATAATAATATTGCGATTAATACTAATCCTTTATTTATAGATGAAGGTTCTAATAAAATTTCTTAATTGTTTTATTATTTATAACCCCAATATCTTAATGGTTATATAAAAGATATTATATTCTTTTATAAATAAGTTCGATTCTTATTAAGATAATGTTACTATTTAGATTTCCCGTCTTTATATTTTGTAAAGATATTATTTAGTGTAAATTAAATAACCTTGATCTCATAGAAGGTAGTTCTGCTACTTGTCTTGATTGTTAGAATCTATTACAAATTATTATTATTAAAAATGTTACGTTTACAAAACCCGATCTTTTATTTATCTAGAATAATTATTACAACTATTGCTAGAAGATTATTACCCGCATCTATGATTTCTATTATTACCACACTTATCTCTGCATTTTTTACCTTATATCAAAATATTGGATTAAAAAATTGTTTAATCTTATTATAGGCGCTAGCTGGCTGCGCAGCAATAGATTGAGACAAGCTGTTCACCTTTCTGCCGTTCCTGCGGTAATGAAAGATATCTTATTTAGAGGAACTAATCCAATATCTGCTGAAACTATTCACAGAATTATTGATCCTAATTGATCTAGAATTTTAAGATATAATATACCATTTAAAAAAGTTGTTAATGTTATGATTGGTACTTTTATTAGTTTTATGTTTTTCAAACCTTTTTTATTTGCTGTAATTAGATGGTGTATTTATCTTATTACTGCTGCTATTGGAGTTATTTATACTCCATCACTTAAAACTATTAAATGGTTAAGAAATTCTAGTATTATGATTTTAGGTGCTTTACCTTTCGATATTTTACCTACTGAACTAAAACCAAAACCTCAAGGTTTCTTTGCTAAAACTAAGAATTATATTTCAACATTATGAGAAGATTGAAAATATTATTACTTTGGATTTGTTGGTATTATTATTTTTATTTTATTATTTGATTGGATGAAACCTGATTTACCTGGGATCCATCACATTGCAGATTTTACAAAATTTATTTTAAATTACTGGGGAACTTGAATATTAACTATTAAAGGTTGGATGGCATCACCTTTTGTTGCTACATATCATTCTCTACATGACTGGTTATTTTCTAATCATCATACTCCAAGAAATAGTTATGAACAATTAACTCGTGAAAGAAGTGAAATAAGTGAAAGAGAACAATCAAAACTAGATAGAATGAACGAAAGATGAGAAGCTGCTGTTATAGACAGAAGAAATAGAGGAGTAACTCTACCAACAGACTGGCCATTATTAGAAGAAATTGATAGAAGAAATGCATTAAAAACACTTCATCCATCGTCACCTGATTCACCTGATATATCTTTAAGAGATAATAGAACTCCTGCTACATTAGTAGATCATGAAGCAGTAGAAGTTACACCTGAAGCAGGACCTTCTAAACCTAAAAAAGAAATATCTGCTGAAGGAAAAGCAAGATTA
>NW_020939776.1:0-24949 GCF_003851025.1 Sparassis crispa | reverse complement strand
GGCATAGTGACCCTTCGCTATTAATATGGAATAGACGAAGATCAACGGATAAAAGTTACGCTAGGGATAACAGGCTGATAGCTGGTGAGAGTACACATTGTCCCGGCTGTTTGGCACCTTGCGCTGCACAGCAATTTTATTTATTTATTTTTCACGATTTTAATTCAAAAATTCGTTTTGTTTTTTTCTCTTTATTAAGCTAATAAGCTAATTAAATATATAAAATTTTTAATAGTATTTTTTAATTAAAAATACTTTAATACTATAGTTACCTGCCAATTTATTTGGTCACTTATTCTAGGTTAAACCTACTTGAGATTAATTAATTTAATATCTTGTTTTCAGCCTTTTGTCTGTTATATTTAATAGCTATTAATTAGTTTAGGTAAAAGAGCAAATTGCTGGCGCCAGCAGGCCTAAAAAATTTTAATATTTTAAAATATGAATAAAATACTTAAAGACATGTTAGTAGGAGTAATATTAGGAGATGCGCATATCGGTAGAGTAGGATTAGATAAAGCTTTTATTACTTTTGAACAATCAAGTAAAAAAATGGCTAACAGAAAATCACTTACATACCTTAGTTAAAGAGGGAGGTCTACCTTTAATTGAAGATTCTATTAAAGAATATTCAAGAGAAGATTCAAGATATAATGTTAGACAGGCGCGATATTGTATTTCAGAACTCAATCGCTTGAAGCTTTAAGACCTTTAGTTGTTTTTAGACGAATCAGGTAAAAAAATAATACCTTCTAACATCGCGGAACATTTAACAGAAAGAAGTTTAGCTTTTTGGATAATGGATGACCGTCAACGAGTCAAAAGAGGGGGGTGTAACTTTATATCGCTCTAGCCTACAGATAGTTTTAAATCTCGCGATGTTCTTAGAGAAGCTCTTAAACTAAATTTTAATTTAACAACTACAGGCGCTAGCGCGAGAAAAAGGGTTCACGCCATTTATGAAAGAATCTAGATAGGCTGGAGCGATATAAAGGAACATTAGATCCATTAAAACCTAATTTAATCTCACATCTCGTAACTCATGATACAATGCTTTATAAAATAAAATGCTGCTAGAAGTAGAATTTAAACAAGATACTTCTGATTTTGTAAGTGAATCAGAGTCAGAAATGGATATAGACATTTTTGACTTGTAAATTATAAATATATAAATATTCTGACATCGGGGTATTTTAATAGAAATATTAACTTAGAAGTTGGCTATTGCTGGAACATCCTTAGAGCTTTCAATACTAATTATTTAACTTAAGTGTTAGATAAAAAGTAAAAATTTGAAATATTGGACAATCAGCAGGTAAGTTACTAGTTTTAGGTGTAAGCAACTCTAGAACTTTTAACACTTCAACGATCACACGTCAACATCCAGAGCTTTACCAACGTTCTCTTGGTACTGGATGAATATATGATCTAAACTTACCTGAAAGGTTAAGAGTATTAGTTTTTATTTAATTTAGACTAATATTGCATAAAATATATAAATATTCGGATGAATTATTATTCCTGCGCAGGAGAATAAATTCATCCGAATATTATTATATTATATTTTATGATAATGCGATGTCGACTCAACCTATCCTCCAGGGTGCAGATGTTTGGAAGGGTTCGGCTGTTCGCCGATTAAAAGGTTACGCGAGTTGGGTTTAATACGACGTGAGTCAGTATGGTCCCTATCTTCTGGAGGGAAAAATAGTAAAAAGGGGTCGACCTTCTAGTACGAAAGGATCAATAGGCTGTGTTTCTCTAGTGTACCAATTGTTTTAGGCGCTTGCGCGATATAAAGAGCATAGTTGGGTAGCCACAAACATTAAAGATAAATACTGAATGAATATTAAGTATGAAACTACCCCCTAGATACTATCATTATATTCTTATCTCGCTTTTTTTCGAGAATAAGAGAATCTAATTTTTTAAGAAATAGAACATTTCTAAATAGGATGCAAATGTAATTACTGTGAAGTATTTAGTTTAGCATTACTAATTTATTAAATAGACTTGATGTTAAGGATTGTACATTTCGAAAAAGGGTTAGAACTCTCTACCCCTTTTTTATTCTGTCAATTTAACTAAGAACAATTTGTCAATTAGATTAAATAATTTATAACTTAATGTAATTGTAATATTGTTGTCTCGTATCGTCGACCGCATAGCCTTAACGCCAGGCGGGGATATATTATGGTATTTTATCTTAAAATAGATAAGGAAGAGTATTAGTTCGAATAATCTCTTTGATCTTGAGTATTTAAGAGAGTATGATAGATCTTTCTATTTTTTAATTATTTATATATTGTTTAGTATTTTAATAGGGATACCTTATTATAATATATTATATTATTTAATTTTTTTCTCTTCTTAAATTAGACAGGCGCTGGCTGGCTAGCGATAAAATAAAAATACGAGAAAAAGAATAAAAAATTTAAAAATTTAAATACAAATTCCATAATACTAGGAATTAAAAAAGGTATTAGTATGCCTATTCTTCCAAAATCAGTAGAAACTTTCTATGGACATCTTTTTATTCGGCGTGTTATCGGTGGTGGTTGTTTTATACTTTTTATTACAAAAACATATCTTATATTCCTTAACCTAATACAATATTTCATTTTATTTATGGCTCTAATTCCGCAAATGCTAATTATTTTTATAATAAAAATAGTTTATGGTATTTATACTTTAATTTATAAAAGTAAAGATTTTTAGGTTAGAAATTAGCCTAGGCTGGCTGCGCAGCGATATAATTACACAATTAAGTAGAATAATCTATTGTGCTAAGTTTGGTTGCGCTGTTACTGGAAGAGCTGCTGCTAAGTTGCGGCTGGTGTTTCTAGACCGCGCCTTCCCCTAGGCTGGCAAGCGAGAGGAAGGAGAGACTGTTTTAGAAGCTGCAGGACATGCGGTACCTTTTCTTCGCTCGACTCCGAAGGGCAGCAGCCAGCCGAAGGGAAGGGAAGGAGCCAGCGAAGGGAAGGGGTGTATAAAGACAAAAAAACCTTTTAAGGAAATCTATGCTAGTTTTCCTGATGTTACTATTTTTCTAATAAAAATAAAATGAATACTTATTTATCATAAAAATTTCGCATATTTAACTTTTCTAATATACCTTATTTATATTTTTTATTTTTATATAATATAAAAATATATTTGCTGCTAGACACATATTGATAGTTAAAATCTATTTTAAAAGAACATAACGTAATATAAACTATGAGTATAGTTAAGTTGGTATAGCATCTACCTTCCAAGTAGAGTTCATCAGTTCGAATCTGATTATTCATAAAGATAACAAAAATATTTAAAATTCTTTATCAATTACATTTTATAAGCTTCTACCTTATTCTTTACTTACCTTAAATAATATAGGTATATAAAGTATAAAGATTTCACTTAAAGATGTTTTGTTTTTGTTTTTTTTATTAAATTATAATAGTAATATATATTATTCTATTAAAATCGCAAAATCTCATTACGATTTAACATTTATTTACGCGCGTAATGCTATACAATATATAAAATTATTCAGATGTAAGTACGTATTTAATATATCGCTCGCGCCTTCGGACCCTGAAATTATGTAATAATAAAATTTTGTATAAAAATAAAAATTGTTTATTCGCAGCGCTTATTGATATTATGAACAAGCTCTGCTATTATCATTAAAATATATTTAAAATAGCAAACCGGTCAAAAACAAAATAAGCTTATGATGTGCCAAATATTAATTAATAGTAAAATTATTTAATTTCGCTGCTAATAATATAATATTAAATTATAAAAAATATATATATTGTATTAAATAATAATATTTAATATAAGTTTATAATGTGTTTGGCTGCTTCGCCTAGTAAGATCTAAACCATGTGCGTAGACTGTACATTCTAAGTATTATTCTTTTTAAACAATAACTTCCACATTAAGTATCAATTAAGAAGTAATATACTTAATTATATTTCACCTCTTCTTAAAAAAACAAAAACAATGAAAACAAAATATTTAAAATTTTATTTAATTAATCGATTTTCCTATTTAAAATATTTATTATATAATAATTTAAATTATAATAAATCATTCTTCTTACCTATAATATTAAATTATTTAAATATAGAAATACCTGATGATGCATTACCTATTATTAATTTCTCTTTTGGTATATTTTTATTAGCTATTATTGCTTTATTATGTTTTTTAAATGTTGTTGGATATCTTTCTGCTATAATTTTATTAAATAAATATAAAGATAATATAGAAATTAAATATCCTAGATTAAAAAAATTTCTTTTGTATTTTGAAAATACATCTTTAGTTTATGTATTAATAGATGGAATATTATGTATTATTTTTCTATTAAGTATAATTTTTAGTTGTTTGAGAATGTTAGGAATTAAAATTTTAAATTAAATTTTTTACCCTATTCTATCGTCGCCGAAGTGCGTAAAATTATTAGATATCACCCACACTCTTAAAAACCAAACCACAAAAGAAGTGATAATTTTTCTCTTCCTATAATATTTACTTACATATAATATAATATAATATAATATAATATAATATTAAATATTCTTATTTTAATTTGTTTACATAAAAATATATATAAAATATATCATGTGTAGATTTTATTTAAGGATAAAAGTCGCAGAGATAAAATATCTCTTCTGTTTAAAAAAACAACAAAAAACAAAACAAAAAATGGAAAACGTTTTATCAAGTCTTGTTACTCCAACAGACTTATTTACTTACGCTGTGTTTGGAACATTGTCTATTTTATCATTGGGTGGTTTTATTTATTATAAAATTTATTCAAATAATAAAGTAGATGAAAGCGTGCAAACCGATGAACAACTACCCGAGGAAAAAGATCTAGAGGCACAAACTGAAGCAGAGAATGAAATAGAAACTGAAAGTTTTGTGAGTTTTGATTCTGAGTCTACTGTAAAAGGTTTAAATCAAAATAGTCCTTCAAATATAAGTACTCAAACAGAATTAAACATGACAGAAACTGAAACAAACACACCCAGCACGTGAGAAGGAGAAAAAGAATATCCTGACGAGGCTCGATCTACTCTTAGAGAATATGAGTGTTTTTATGAAAAGGTCACTGCAGACTATTATATCCCTTACCCCCTCCCCCATTTCGCGCCAGCGCCTCCCTCCGGTCAACTATTGATGGGGGATGACGGTATGACAGGAGGATATGTGGACCGTGATGTTTTTAAAGAAGTGCTTTATGAAAAATATTTAAGTTATTTAAATAAAAGACATCATGTAAAAGATTGGGCAGAAGATGCTCAAGATGCAGAAAGTTTAACCGAAATTCCAACAGTTTCTAGTTTACAACATGGTGAAGGAAAAATAAATAATGAAGATTATAACCTTAATACTGAAGATTTATTCAAAACATCTACTGTTTCTACGATTCGAGTAGTAGAGCAAGATATAGATTCTACTAACTCTAACAATGCACCAGTTCAAGTGGCTGATGGTAGTTTAAAATCGGTTGATATTACAGAACAAACGGCTAATAGCAAATTAGAACAGATTAGACCAGTTATTAAACCTTTATTAATAGATAAAACACCTAATAATAGTTTAGAATCGTCTGCTGTTTCTACACCAATAAAAGACTTTCCTATAGTAGAGCACCCCTCTGTCGGTCCTTCGGCTCTCCAGCCTTCGGATGTTTCTAATACCCCTGAAACTTTAACTTCACAAGCCGTAGCAGCGATTGAAGATGTTGAAGGAGGAACAAGAACAGTTGGAGATACTATAGAAACTGTATTAAATTTTCTTAGTAATTAAATATATTTTTAAAAAAACTAAAAATAAAATATATATATTTTTAACCCCCCCTGCTACTCTTCTATGTAGGCTATGCGGTCTGGCTTGCTTTGCTTCCTTCGGGTGCTTGCTTGCTAGCAAGCTAGCACCCGAAGCAAGCAGAGAGAGGTGTATTCATAGGATAAAATTAAAACCTCTTCTATTCATTATGAAACAAAAAACAAAACAAAATTAAAAAATGGCGAAATGGTTAGATTTTCATTCTTTTGTTTTTTTTACCAAATAATCTTTTAACTGAGAACTTAATAGTAAAATCATTATATACTTTTAATACTACCGTCCTTTCTAAACTAGAAAAAAAATCAATATGTCATTGTTGCATTCAAAGTAAGATTATTAAACGGATTATATAGAAATATTTCAAGTATACAGAAAATTAAAAGCACAGATCATAAAGAATTACTAGATGTATTTATAGAGTTTTGGTCTATTAAAACAGAAGAATATCAACAATTTGGTGTAGAAAAATAAAGGCGCTCGCTGGCGCCAGCGCAGCAGAGAGCGATATATAAAATTATTACCTCTCGGATAAACCTAAAATTAATTACCCTCCTCTCCTTGTCTCGTGGTCGCTGGCTGTTAGCCAGCAAAGACAAAAAAAAGATAAAATGAAATTTTGCCGCCGGGCTAGCGGGAGGGGGGAATAGGGGGTTGTGTAGCCACTTTAAAAATTATACACATTATAATGAAGGAAGATACTCATATTGAATCTTGAGCTTTATATACATAAAGACTTGATGCCTAAACTTTAAGCCTTATAAAAGAGGTATTAGACTCATGGTATACCTTTAATTAAATATTATTATGTAGACTAGTATTAGTATTAGTTGCATATTATTAAAATACAAAATATTATGATAACATTAGTTGTCAGGCGCGATATATGTTGGTATAAAAATACTAGTTGGGGCTTGTTAAACTTGGATGAAAGAAAAAGATTAAGAAAAGTTTAATATTGTACTAAGGATAATATTAATTTAAAATAGAGATGATAATAATATTTGTCTTTGAATGGGGAGATGTTCACTTTATGTGAAGCAGTGAAGATGAAGCAATAGTATATACATTTAAATCTCGCCTTCCCCTAGGCTGGCAAGCGAGAGGACAGCAGAATATCATATCAAAATTATAACTTTTTTAAAAGTCCTAGTAAATGTTTCTAAATTACAAGTAGATATATGAGTAGAACTATTCTATAAATATAAAAAATCTCCCTTTAGTTATTAAATACTTCCTTAAAATAAACCAAAATTGTTCTCTTTAAAATCGTCATTTCATCTAAATTTGCGCTGGCTGGAGAGCCAGCAAATTTTGTGTAGAAATCAATCAATCAATTATAATTATAATTATAATTACAATACAACTTATAAGAATTATATTTTATATCAAAATCATATATTTCAATGGATTATATTTTATCATTTAAATAAAATGAATCTATAAGCAGTTAAAGTTTTAAACGATAACTTACCTTCTGTTTGTCTTATATCGCTCTCCGGCGAAGCAAGCAAGCGCCTAGATATACATACGCGCCTTTCATTTTATTCAAGATTCTCAAAAAAAAAATTTTTTCCTTTATATCGCTAACAGCCAGCGCCTATATAATTTATCATTTATTATTAAGTATAATTCAATTGGTAAAATATTCTTTGGTCAGAGAATATATATTGGTTCAAATCCCGAACGCTGAAGACAGTAAATGATATTTTATATGATATCATCTTTAAATGCTTAAGATCTTATTTATGATGCCTAATTTTTAGCCTTTTCAATGATACTTAAATTTAAGTATTTATTTAATTGAATCTAGGTAATATCATAATCTTATCCGGTTTAGGACCACATAACTTTCCTTATTTCTTTATCGAAGGATAGGGTGGCCGCTTCGCCGGGGTGGGTGTTGGTAAGGTGTTCACTCTCACTTATGTATCCATATTTTGTGATATATGTTTGATGCTTTATAAGTGCTATATTTCAACGCGAGATGCTTGATAAATATATTAAGACAGTAAAATAAAATATATATTCTATATTTTAAAAAATAAAATTTAAATATAATGATTCTATTTAATAACTTATCAATTATTATCTTATTTAAACTATTTTTTCTATTCTTATTAATTATATTAACTATCTATTTATTCTATCAAGAATATAATATAATAGAACAAAGTAATTTAGAAAATAGAGACTTTATTGAAAGCAGTGCGGCTGGGAGAAAAACTATAAGAGACCTACTTTTCTTCTATGTGCCGGGTATATTGGCTTATTATACCTTTTTTAAAAATGATGATAGAAAATCAGTCTTAGGAGAATATAAGAATAAAAAAGATATATTAGAAGCAGAATTAGATAAAGAAAGAAATGTGAGTGACGCTACAAAAACTTGATTTAAGGCAGAAACATCCCATTTGGGTGAGTCAATTGAAAGTTTCTTTAAAATAGATGGTCAGAAATCTGATTTAAATAATAGATTACAAATTATTTTTGAACTTAAATCAAGACAAAATAGTGGGGAAAAACTAAGTTCAGAAGATTTAAGCTTATTGAGTTCAGAATCTGTTATAAAACAAAATTTAATTTACTATGATCAGGAAATTTCAACTAAAAAAGGGGAAATAAATGACCAAATAACTAAGATTAAAGAAAGTAATATTTTTGATCTAGATTTCAATTTTCAAGAATTTCTGAAAGGTTTAAGTCAAGAAGAATTATTAGCTTTAGGTAGTTTATTTTTTAATACTATAATCTTAAGTTATACAATTACAATTATCTTAATATTATATGGTGATTATTTAATTAAACGATTTGATTTAGAAAACAACTAAAATAGCTAAGTTTATTCAGTTACGTAGAAAGTTACAACAATACTATTTAAAACTTAGTTTTACTTGGATATTCTTAGGTTTATTACCTCAAATCTTTATTAATATTTATATATTATTACCTAAATTAATAGAAATATTTACTTAATATAATTATATACAGATATAATAACAAAATGGTTCTTTTTCTTGTATTTAGGCGTTAAGCGTTACGCGTTTGGCTAACCATGAACGAACGAAATAAAGATATTATTTAATGTAGGCACGAGCGATATTAAATAGCCTTGATCTCATAGATGGTAGTTTTCCTTCTACCCTCCTGTCATCTCCCTTCTCCCTGCACTGCAGCCGCTGCCGTTTAGAAGGGGGAGGACGATGCTATACTTGTCTTGATTGTTAGAATCTATTACTTTATTATTTATTTCAAAATGTTTAAATCTTTATTACTAAAGGTTTTATTAGCTGTTACTATTAGAGTTATATCTATAGTAAAAGATTTTAATGATTTTCCATTATCTAACGATAATGAGAATAATTCTGATTTGCCCCTTATGTTTTCTATTGGCTAGAAAAACTAAGAGATTGATTTGATTATTGCCTCTATCTTAAAGAGAGAAATATATACTTTATATTTATATTTTACTACTGATCCTGCTCCTCATATTCTTTGTTAGAATAATCTAGAGGATGGATGGCAACATATCTTCTTATTAAAATTCTTATTTCTTAGAAAACTACACTTTATTATAAAACATTATAAATTATAAATTATATTTTATATTTCATTTTATCTTATTATATTATATTAGCTATTTAATTGAAATACTTTATATGATTTTATTTATATCTTTTTTAATCTTTATCTCACCAACATTTATAATATATTTAATGTTATTTCTGGGAGCGCCTATTGATAATAAAGAACATAGAGATTATAAAATACTATTATATGAAATATTTAGAAGAAACCTATTATTTTATCTTTTAATGATCATTTTTATCTTATTCTATATTTAAAGTATTTATTTTATTTATAATTAATTTTGTTTTTCGCCCCAATCAAGTTGTTTTATGCGCCAATTTTAAAAATTTTAGATTTTGATGAAATGATCATTTTAAATATAGCCATTTTATTATTTGAATTAAGTATTATTAATAATTAAAGCGAAGTAAAAATAAAGAAAAAAAGGAAAAGTTTTACTCTTATATAATATATTATTTTTTTTAGTAATTTCTTTTTAACATATAAGAATAAGCTAATAAAGAATTATTAATAATTCTTTTATACCCAATATCTATTTTTAGCTTTAACTTAACAATTATATGCCTCGAATAATAAAGCTAGTAGCATTATTATATACAACATTAAACACATATTTTTCAAAGTAAAACGTATGTATATTACAATATGTGGATTGTTAAGTAGTTAATTAATTCTAATAATTAATTAGCATTCGTTATGAAATGTAATATTTAAAAAATTAATAAAATAAAAACAAAATAAAATGAGAAGAATAAGTCCTAGAATAATTGAAGGTATCATTTTCGCTAGCTTTATTGTAGGTGTTAAAGCTTATATAGATGGTAACAAAAGCCAACAAACTATACAAGAACAACACAACACAATTTCAAAATTAATAGATAAAACAAATGAACTAGAAAATAAAGTAGCAGAGACATTAGAAAAAAATGGTGAGCATATATCTAATAATATAGAAATTGTGCAAGCGTGGGAAAAAACAGATAAAACAGTTAATAGCTTTAATGAAACTTGAAACATTGTACGACAAGACCCTTCGAAATTCCCTGAAAACTTTGAAAAACTCGAAAATGGAATAACTGCACACCATTCTATAGAAATAGCAGATAAGATTAAAGAACTTCCAACCAATAAATTTTTAGAAGATTTTTTTTCATATTTCTCTACATTAACTTTAGATCAATTATATATTATAATTCATATATCAGGTAGTTTAGCAATTTTAACTGCTGCTATATTTTTATTCCTTAATTATTATGGAAATTTAATAATTGAATATTTTGATTTAGAAAACAGCTAAAATTGCTCGTTTTATAAGATTAAGAAGAAAAATACAAAACTTTGCTTTCTTTTTCGATTTTTTTAATTATAGTAATAGTATGTATAGGTATTTTATATGTAAATTTATCTAGATTATTCTAAGAAATAATTTAATAAAATATCACCTTTAGCTCCAATCTTTATATCTAAAAATTCTAAATATAACATCCCCTTTCCCTATATCGCTCTCTGCTGCGCTGGCGCCAGCGAGCGCCTGCATCTTTACAATCAAACCGCACCAGAAAATATATAGCCCTAGGCGTTAAGGCTATGCGGTCGACGATACGAGAGTACGAAACTGAATAAGCTCGCTACAAATTAGGCATCGTCAAAATGATCTTAAGCATATAGCTGATATCATAGGCGTTAAGGCAGCTACGAGAGCACGAAACGAGAATATCGATAATAAATTGGATTTGAACCAACAATCTTTCTTTTAGGAAAAAGAATATTTTACTTTAAACTATTATCATTAAAAGTATATTAAAGCGATATTTTTTAAAAATAAAGAAAATTCAAAACTATATGTATACTACCCGCTATCCATTAACTCCTCACATCGCTGCTGCCTTCGGAGTCGAGCGCCTGCTCCTACATCAAGGCGCGATATGGTAGGTTTGATTGTGGCTTATATGATAAGGAAAACCAATGGCTCTTCGCGGAACGAGTATAGAGCATAGTGTATATCACCATCATCGATCTATCAATCCACTAAGCTCCATCCTAGACTAACCAATATATGGATGCACATACTCCCTACCATGCCTCTTCCTATATCCAGGTTAGGCCGATAGTTATGGATGAATTATGGCTTATATGACAAGGGTGTAGACTTATTCACCCTCCCTTGCTATTGCATCAACATCTTCCTATAACCAAGGCTAGGGAGGTATTTGAGGATGGATTGTGGCTTATAAGACAGGGCAAACCAGTGGCTGAACGAGTATTGTACCCCAAATATAAATGTATCTTTTTATGCGCCAATTCATGAACAATCCTATACTTTATAAAAAGAATAAGATAAAAATGATCATTATTAGATAAAACAATAGATTTCTTTTGAATATTTCATATAATATTATTTTATAGTCTACATAATTTTAATATCTATAGGCGCTCCCAGAAATAACATTAAATATATTATAAAAGTAGGTGATATAAAAGTTATAAAGGAGAAAATTAAAAATATATAAGATATTTCAGTGATACAACTAATATAATATAATAAGATAAAATGAAATATAAAATATAAATATAATTTATAATGTTTTAAATATATAATTAATATGTAGTTTTCTAAGAAATAAGAATTTTAATAGGAAGAGAGGTTGCCATCCATCCTCTGGTTCTTAAAGATTCTGATAAGGATCAGTATTCTTATATAGTCCCTAATAAGTTTGTACTATAACAAATACAGTTAGCACTCTTACAGAAGCAATAACATAAGCTTCAATTCAATCTCTTCGGTCTTCCATAGAAAAAATATTGGGGAAAATAGATTTATTCTCATTATTTTAGAAAATGGCAAATCATAAAATCCTGATACAATTGCTATAACTGTAACAATAACAGGAAATAAGAGTTTTAATATAAAATGTATCATGGTTTATTTTTATTTTGCGTTTATAGTCAGTATCGCGGACTATTTAATAATATAAAATTATAAGTAGTATAAAATCTACTTATTTTGTTTGTATTAGATTTTTTTTTTTAATTCTAATAAGGAGATTATTCTACAATGAAAGGTGACATTCTATTTGCTGCTATAAGAGCTTTCTTATCCATTAATTGACCAGTATTTGTATCAATATAACAAAAACAATGACCATCTTTAGGTGAAATTAATGCTCTATATTGAGTAGTTTCTCAACTTGCAACATTCGAATATGGAAATAAATCTCGGTCTATTGAAACTAAAGGATAAAAATGAGTATAATCAAAAATTTTTTGCATTGTATTAGCTAAAGGAGGATAACCTCTATAATCTAAAGAACGAAGTAAATGAGTTTTTATTTCAATTGGTTTTATTTCAATTGGTTTTATTTCTTTCGGAGCTGAAGTTTCTACAATAGGTTCAGCAATACTTTCTACAGGTTTTGGTCCAAATAGCAAAAATAAACTTTTTTTAAAATCACTATCTTCACTAGGTTTAAGATTAGGTGTATAATCAACTCCGGGATTAGAAGTAGATCCTGAATTCACAGGAGAAATAGGTAATGCAACACTCTCTGGTTTTATTTCTTCGTGCGCTAAAGGTAATTTAGGAATAATAGGAGTATTTTTATCACCATCATAAGATCTAGTAGCACTAGCACTTCCTACAGTTTTCTCTGGCGAAGCAAAATGTTCTAATCTTTTTTGTCTTAAAGCTTGTGATGCTTCTCTGTTTTTAAGATCTTTATCTTTTTCAGTGATGATTTCATTTCTTTGATCTAGATAATTTGATTTATGATCTAATATATTAATTTTCTTATCTATTTTCACTTCTAGATCAGGATCTAATTTAGATTTATAAGGGATTGCACCAAAACTAGGATGCGATTTTTGAGCTTGATCGTGTAGTTCTTTATTAAGATTATCCAATTCAACTAGATTTATTACTTCAGAAACAGGCGATGATGATTTAGGAGAGGTATTAGGTGAAACATGATTTTTCCATGGATTATCTTTTTCAATAACACCAACAACAGCTTCCACAGATGAAGGAGAAGAAGGTATCTCTTCGGGTGCTTCTGGTGTAACTACAGATTTAAATTTTGTAGAATCAGTATCATCATTTAAAGGTTTTACTTTTAGTTCTTCATTGATCACATTATCTATCTCTGGTAAAACTTTATTAGCTATATTTGCAACAATAGCTTGATTAGAAGAAAAAGATGATGCTTGATTTAAAAGTTCATTAGACAATTGACCGAGAGTTAAAACAGTTTTCACTTTGTCTTGTGTATCATCATCAAAATGAACAGCTTTACCTTTACCTTTAATATCTGTTGATCCTTCGGCTGCTGAAGTATCCTTAAGAATAGATTTTTCTGGTTGGGGCATATTTTTATTAATTATATCTTTAATTCTTTTCTTTGGATTTGCATCTTCATCAGGTGCGCATCCCATGTTAAATTAGGGAACTTTGGTTCAGGATCATCTTCTTTAGCAAAAACAGGGTTTCTATCTGCAACCGCTTGTAATCTCTCAGTAACAGAAGGAGCTACAGCACTACTTGCATCTCTAGTAACAGCAGGTTTCAGACCTATACCTTTTTTAATTTGATCCATAAAACTATTACCTCCTTTATTAATATTAGTATTAGTAGTAGTTATATCTTCTTTCTTAGGTTTAGAAGGTCCTGCTTCTCCTTCTCACGTGCTGGCGGGTGTAGATTGAGGAAGCTCATGATCTACTAATGTACCAGGAGTTCTATTATCTCTTAAAGATATATCAGGTGAATTAGGTGACGATGATGGATGGGTATTGGCCGATCTATTTAATTGTTCTCTTTCTAATCTGGTTCTTTCCGTTCTTATTCCTTCTAAAGTTCCATTAGCTAAATTTTCTAAACCTTGTCTTGCATTATTTAAATTATTTCTATTAGGAAATATCCAATCATAGGCGCTGGCGCGATATGAGTGATATACTGCAACAAAAGGTGAAGCCATCCAGCCTGTTAAAACCCAAGTACCCCACCAATTTAAAATTGATTTTTATAATCAGCAATATGGTGGATACCAGGTAAATCCGGTTTCATCCAATCAAGGAATAAAATAATAGCTAGTATAGCTAATGCACCATAAAAATAATATTTTCAATCTTCATAAAATGTTGAAATATAATTCTTAGTTTTAGCAAAGAAACCCTCAGGTTTTGTATATTCAGAAGGTAAAACATCAAAAGGTAAAGCACCTAAAATCATAATACTAGAATTTCTTAGCCATTTAATAGTTTTAAGTGATGGTGTATAAATAATTCCAATAGCAGCAGTACAAATATAAATACACCATCTAATTATAGCGAATAAAAAGGTTTGAAAAACATGAAAGTAATAAATGTACCAATCATTACACTAAGAACTTTTTTGAAAGGTAAATTAAATCTTATAATTCTTGCTCAATTAGGATCTATAATTCTATAGATAGTTTCTGCAGCCGGGTTCCTCTAAATAAGATATCTCTCATTACCGCAGGAACGGCAGAAACGTGAACAGCTTGTCTAACTCTATCGCTGCGCAGCCAGCTAGCGCCTACAATAATAGTATTTCTAAATCCAATAGATTGAAATAAAGTATAAAATGAAGAGATAAGTGTAGTAATAATAGTAACCAAAGATGCGGGTAATAATCTTCTAGCAATAATTGTAACAATTAATCTAGATAAATAAAATAACGGGTTTTGTAAACGTAACATGGTTGTAAATTTAATTTGCTTTAAACATTTGATCCTCGTCTATTTCTAGAATTACCGGGGATTCTCAGTAGTATCTTAATCAGATTCGAACTGATATTTTCCCCTCTCTCTCTGAAGATGAAGGCATGTATACATGCATGAGTCAGGTCGGCTGTTTTCGTCTTCCGCGAACCTCAGGAACTAACCAATAAGATATCGTTGCCGCCGGGGCGGAGGGGTTATTATTTAAAATGTTTAATTATAACTTTTCTTCCGCCTTCGATATAAAGAAAGGTTTAGTATTAATAGCTACATTATTTTTATCATAAAGTAATTTTCTTTTGTTTTCTGTAGCAATCAGATTATATACTTGTGATTTGATACTAATGTTAGCTAATAATAAAGATCTAAACCATTTATTATGATTTAATGTTAAGAATTTATCCTTATTTCTCATAGCGCTCTCCAGCTAGCGCCTTAACGCCTTAACGATTTCATATCCTCAAAAGATATATTTTTGGGGTTTTTATAACCTTTAACTTTAACCCCATCTATAGATGATATGTATTTATCATCCATAGTAATACTTGCATAAATTTTAGGTCCTAAGAATACAGCTTCTTTTAAAACGTATTCTAATTTAAATTTACCTAATTCAGAACCAACAAAATCATCTGATAATGGTTTATCGATAAATATACTGTCAGTATCTGTATAAAATAAATTCTAATCTGGATTCTTTTATCGCGCCAGCGCCTATTGACTCATAAATACTCTTATCGCCTCGCGGCAAGCGCCTATAAGAAGTTACAGCACTTGATATACCTATTGAAACATTAAAATCTTTCATTTCTTTATTTCGAGGTACATATGATATAAATAAACCACTATCTTGAAGATCTATAACATCTAAGATATCATTATCTTCCTCAATTAAGTTTTTTAATTTCTCAAAAGAGGTAAACATGTGTTTATCGTATATTGATTGCATCTCGCGCCTAAATCTTCCATACAAAGCATTCATGATTAATTTAGCTATTAAATACATAGGATCTCCTTTAGTATATTGTTGTCTTAAAGAATATAAATTATCTACAAATTCAATAAATAAATAATCAGTGTTGAAAAAGTATCCTGACATAGATTCTAATTTAAAATTATAATCTTTTATAGCATTCGCAGGAGAATTTATTTTCATTTCCCAATTTCCATTAGGTGATACTGTTCTTAGTCCATTTTTATTTAATTTATTATGAATTTGTAAATAGGGTGCATATAAATCAATTTATCCTTCGGCGAGTAGAGACATTTACATCCCCTACCCAAAAATAATTAGCTGCTTCGCTAGCTAGGATAGTAATGTCTCCTTCTCCGCCCCGGCGGCAAAATTTCATTATAGGACCAATTGGGAATTTATTAACTTTCATTACTGAAGGGTATAATGCAGGCGTTAGCACGAGAACGTCATAACAAAAAATATTTTCACCCTCCGAAGGGGTTGGAATATACATTTCTGTACTTCCACCGGTAAAGGATTCTTTAATAAAGTAAAATACTTCTCCTGTTGTAATAGGTATAGTATTTTCCTTTAAGTATTGACTTCTATAAATAGCAAATGCTAAAGATGGTGTAGTTGGAGAGTCATCAATGTTTATTTGCCAATTATCATAAACTAAATCTCTAAAAATTGTTATTATTTGATATAGACTAATACTATCAGTTTCTGGCAGCAATATTCTTGAACTAATTTTCTCCATTCTTTATAATAAATATCTTAATCATGGTACATTATTAGAATTAATATGGACTATTACACCTGCTTTCATTTTAATAGCTATCGCTTTCCCTTCATTTAGATTATTATATCTTCTTGATGAAGTAATCTCACCTACAATCACTATTAAAGTAGTAGGTCATCAATGGTATTGGTCTTACGAATACAGTGATTATATAAATGAAAGTGGTGAAGCTATCGAATTTGATTCTTATATGATTCTTGAATCTGACTTAGAATTAGGGCAATTTAGATTATTGGATAGGCGCTCGCTGGCGCCAGCGCAGCAGAGAGCGATATAAAGCCCCCTCACCTGTTAATACTGGTTCCGAGGAGTATCAACATTAAAAGTTTTACTTAGTTTCTCTAAAGAATCTGGTAATAATAATAAAGAATCTTTAATAGTAATACTAATATTTTTCTTTAGATTTTTAATTATAATACTTATTATTTTATCCTCTTTTTATCGCGCCAGCGCCTATTGGGATTCTTTTATAATCATTTTAGGCGTTACCACGAGAGTGAAGATATATATTTAAATAAAAATATTATATCAAATCTGGAAAGATTATGAAGGCGCGATATAAATTTGATAATTTTTATATTTAAGTTTTAAAAGTTCATTAAATAGGAATTTAGGATCATTAGTAAACCAGGATTTGTTTTAATTTTTACCTTCCTCCTATCTGCTTGGCTTGTCTCCGAAGGCAGCAGCCAGCCGAAGGTAAGGTAAGGATCCGAAGGCCGGCGAAGCATGCAAGCGATTCAAAGATAGGCGTTAGCGGCTAACGAAAGAGGCTACATAGAATAAAGATAAGGAATTTTAATATTCTCTTGTCTCGTGGTAACGCTTAAAGTTTCAATATCAAATACAATAATTTTAATTTTAAATTTTTTAATTTTATTTAATTTTTTTAAAAATTTAGTTTTTAACATTTGAGTTTTTAATATAATATTAGAAATTTTAATATAATAATTAACATTATTAATATTTCTAATAAAAATATTATCTTTAAAGTCTGAATCTATAAATGAATATAATAATTCACTATTTTTAAAAACATCTACTCTATCTTGGTAAATCAAATATTGTAATCCTTCTTTATAAGATATTATAGTTAATGATGGTGTTTTTGCAATTATATTTCCCCATGTTATATAATTTCTATTTGAAGGAAATTTATATTTACCAAATTTTTCTAATTTAATTGGTTTAGGTGGTTGTAATTCACTCCATTTATCAATATAATATTGCTCTCTATCTTTATCGATTAAGAAAAAGTTAAATATTATTTTAGAATAAAATTCAGTTTGCGAGATCTCATTGATATGAGACTTTTACAAAAATCCGCATCTTTCGAGCTTTTCGTGACAACTATTCCTTTATGTAAAGTTTTATATGAACCATCTGTAAATTCTATTCTCATTAATAGAAAATATTTATTACCTATTTCCGCAAAAAATTGATTAATGATTTCTGAAAATAATTGGAATGATGGGCTAAGAGTTAAAGAAAAAGATATTATCGCTGGCTGGCTACGCAGCCAGCGCCTATCAAATCCTTTTTTATTATGCAAGTGTTAGAATCATTATATTTAAAATATATTTTAAAATATAGAATATGTATTTTTACTTTACTGTCCCTGTATATCCATAAATTATGGAATATAACACTTATTATTTCGTTAGCCGCTAACGCCTTCTATATCATCTGTTGTCGTCATCCTCCTCTCTGCTTGCCCCCGAAGGCCGGCGAAGCATGCAAGCGATTCAAAGATAGGCGTTAGCACAGAGGCTAGATGTGGTTAATAAGAGATAAGTGGGCGACCTTACCATTCTCTGCGGACGCCACCAGCCTCCTCGCCTTCCCCATCCGGCATCAGGAGATGGGGTATGATAAGGGGAGAGGCGAGGTATGAAAAGGGGAGATGATTAAGGATGATCATTGAAGATGCATTTCGAAATGCAATTAGATATATTTCATATACTTATTTATTAGTTAATGATTTTTAACTATTTTATATTAAATATATTTTTAATTAAAAGTAGTATGGTTTTAATAAAATTATACTATATATAATTTATAACTCCTATAATTTAAAGGTAAAATAATTTCTTGATAGGGAATTTATAGAAGTTCGAATCTTCTTAGATTTATTTTTCTTCTTAATAGCATTAAATAATACATAGTTAATAATACTATAGATTATATTATATAATAGCTTAAATAAAAATACAAACGTAGTTACAGTGTTAAGAAAATTTACTATAAATAACTATATAGTGATTACATTAAATAATTTGACTTACCTTATTTATTTTACTATTTAAATGGTGTTATAATAAATTAATGTAATATTATTTAATGATAGCTGCTCACCTCTATTAATTTTAAAATAATTATATTAATACTTCTAATTTTCGGAATGAGGAACTAACATTATAAATGAATAAACAAATGAGCTAAATTTATATAATTTTAAAAATAATAATAAATATATAAATTATAATAAATATTATTTAAGAATATTCTTATATATATATATTATTATAATTAAAAAAAAATCTATAAAATTAAAATAATATAATTAATTACCAATAATAAAATATAACATTAAAAACATCTTAAAAATCTCATACTTAAAAAACAAAATGAAAACAATCAAATCTAACCATTTATTATTGAAGAATAAATTTCATTCCTTCTTAGATATCTATAGCCTCTGTGCTAACGCCTATCTTTGAATCGCTTGCTTGCTAGCAGAGGAGGAAGCTATCTCTCATCCTACTGGTACAAAAAGTTTTAAAAGAGTCATTATGTTAATACTAGGAGGTCTATTAACATTCCTTAAAATAATTAATGGTTTAAATTTCTTTTTATCTAATAGTAAAAGTTATAATTTAAATGCTAGATTTTTCCATAGTTCAGATATTTTAAATATGAATAAAGAAAACAACGATTTATTATATCTTGAAGCACAATCTAGAACTTTAGATGTTAATTCTGAAAATTCTGAATTAAAAGATATTGTACTTAGTGAAACAGAATTAAGTAAACTTAAAGCAAATTTAAGTAATAATGTAGAAGATTTAATAAATGTTAAATCAAAAATTGAAAAAGAGTTAGATGCTTTTACCAGAGCCTTAGAATTTTTAATTAAAAATCCGCATGTTGATATAGCTCTTTCCGCTGTATATTTAGTTTCCCCTATATTAGCTTATAGAGGATTCTTACAACCGTATTCTAAAGTTATGTTTCCTCGAATCCCTGAGCATTTATCGGCTAGTGAGTATAAAGATATTTTTAATAGGTGAAATCTGTTAATAAAAAAATTTAATAGAGTAGTTTTACCTTGTTTAGCTGGTTATTCTTTATATATGCAGCATTATCATAAAGCTTTTACTCCTTTAAGTACTTTATTAGCTAGATGTAGTGGTGTTAATACCTTGTTGAGTGGTATTAATATGTTTTTTAAAGCCAATAGTAATAATAACAATAATAATTATAATAATAATAATAATAATTATAATAATTATAATAATAATAGATTTAGATGGCTACGTTTATTATTATTATCTTTATTAGGGTTAATTATTATATACTTTTTATTTAGGATTATAAAAGACATCTCACCCTCAAGATATATGGTTTTTTCAATGGATCCTTATTGGATTAAATATTCATTATTAGGATGGTTATTAGGATGGTGGTTACATCATATTATAGAATTTATTTTATTTATAATTTACTCTATAGATAGTAATATAATTACTTTTCCTAAATATTTACCTAAATTTTTATTGACCTGAATAAATAGAATAGAGAATAATACTAAAATATCAAGTCCTGGTAAAGTTTGGTATATACATACATATATAAGAGTTATATTATTTTATTCTTGTTTATTATTATTATATATATATTTTTTTATATAAAAAAGATTAAAAAAATATATTTAAATTTAATTATTTAAATTGGTTTTATTAGTATATTTCTGTACACAAGCTCATAAATCATTTCTTCCAATATTATTTAATGCAGCAATATTTTATTAAATGCGAAATCTAACATTAGATAATAATATATAATTATATATTTAAGGATAATATGGTTATTATTTAATGCGAATGGAGTAACATTTAATATATCATTGTAGATATATCTCATTAAAAATTTTTAATTATATTATCATAATTTTATGATTATAATATAGTGCGTATTTAATGATTTAAATTTAGCTTAATAGGTCACAGTTATTAGTTAACATTTTTATAATTAATATTAAAATTATATCGCTGCGCAGCCAGCCTAGGCTATTTTCTAATACAAATAATGTAAATCAAAATTTAATACCTATAGTTGTAATAGTTGCCTTACTTGGAGTAGGTGTATTAGATGCTTACTGTACAAGTCAACAATAAGTGAATACAGATTTATCTTTAAATCCCGCACCATATACCTTGCTCCTGTAAGTCGCAAATATAGAACTACAAACTATCTCTTTACGTATATCAGAAGTTGGAGAAGGTATACTGAGTTCTTTAGATATTACATCACACTCTTTGTTTGCTAAAACTCGCATCTTAAATTAAAACGGATGATGGGTAATAACAATATTCTCATTAAGAGGACCTATACCAGCTCGCAATATTTAATAGGTATTGTGTTAGATTTTTCTCCTTCGGCTTTTTTTTTTAAGTTAAACAAAAATATTTTAATTTTTAATTTATAATTATTATTTTTTTCACCCCCTTATATTTTAGCGACATTTTACAGCTACCCGGGCCCCACATCTAGCGATTATTAATATTTATAATAGGCTCGAAGGAAGTATCATTTTTTGTTTTACTTTAGCTGGCTACTGCTGCTGAAAGAGTCTCTCTTGTAATGTCATGTTTGCAATACCTCTGTTTATATAATCTACTGCTGCTAGATCTTCTTGTAAATCTACTATATTTTGCTAGACACACTATGTATAATATAAATTACAATATTTATTTAAAAAGATCGCCTTTTTGACATTCTTAACGTATGTAAAATAAGCAGGATTAAACACCTCACTATTCTAAATGGTTAATAGCTTCCAAAGATACTTATTAAAAGATGTATACCCATTTCGCGCCAGCGCCTCCATCCATGGATGAAAGGCTAGGCGTTAGGCGTTAAGCGTTACGCGTTTGGCTAACCACGAACGAACGAAACGAGACAAGAGCGCTCGACTCCGAAGGCAGCAGCCAGCGATAGGAGGGTAAGGGGAGAGGCGAAGGATGATAAGGGGGAAGTTGTATTATTATCTATTAATACATTATGATGATATTGATAATAGATTCCTTCTACTATGGCTGTAATTATTATTACTTTTTTATTTCCAAAGTTTAGAAAGGTTTCATTGGACATTAAGGTAGTATAGATATCTCTTAAGACTTCTTCATGGGATTTTAAATTTTTATTAATTAATATGCTTAGTGTCGTAACTTCTTTCTCTTATTGTTAGACTTGTATCAGATAGTTTATTAATACAATAATTAAATATAGTACCAGCCAGCACGTGAGAAGGAGATAGGCAAATAAAGAGTTAAATACTTTAGCCGCGCCTGCGTTAGCTGGAGAACGAGAGGAAGGAGAAAATTATTCATTTTTTTCATTTTAGTTTTTTTATTTCTTATTTTTGTTAATTATTTCTATACTTATTGTTATTTTTATATTAATTACTATTTTTTAATCTTAGATATAATAGATTTTTTTATATATAATTTAACTGTTACTTATAATTTTATTAAATTTGTATATTTAATTATTATATAAGTATATATGTATAATATGATAGATTTTTTAAGTTATATTTTAATTATTTTTTTTATAATAAAAGTAATAGTAATATTGTACGATATACTACTTTAAGCAGCCAATTTAATCAATACTATATTGATTATTCATGATCGTAACTAATGTTTTTATATAATAAGAATTTTTTTTTAAACAAAATAAATAATATTAAGGTAACAATAAGTTATCTTTAGGTCTTAAAAAAAAGAGATCAACGTTTTTTTTTTAATTATATTGCAAACGCTGAACATTAGTTAAATCTCGCATTGGCGTATAATTTAATTTATTTAAATTATCAATTGTTATAAATAATATATATATCAAATTTAATTAAAAAATGTTAACAATTTTTCTTTTTTTAACAATGTTTATTGCATCATTAGTGTTAAATTTACTAATTTTTAGTCTAATAAAGTCTGGTTTTTTAGGTGCTCCTTTGAAAGAAAGATTAAATTATTTATTAGAAAAAAGACTCTATTTAATTAGTATATTTTACTTTATTCTTAGTTTATTAATAATAGTTTGTTTGAACAATCAAGGCGTATATTTAGATGATAGTGTTGTTGTTACAACTAAAATAAATGATATTACATTCATGATATCTGGTGAAATGTTGAATACAATCTTTAATAACTTGGGTAGTGCTGCGGTTTTTACTGTTGGTGCTCAAATAGCTGCTGGTTTAGTAGCTAAACATCCAATGCACTTATTTACTAAGACAGGGGTACCCGGTGGTGTAGGTGCTGGATTTACAGCTACTTATAAATTAGTCAATCATATAATCCCTGGTCCTTCTTCTCCTTCTCACGTGCTGGCTGGTGGTTGAATACGAGCGGGGGGTGTAGAAATTAAAGTCGATGGATTAAAATTGGTAGATAGTGCAGATAGTGGGAAAGTTAAAATTTTTCTAGATCATTGCTTTGGTGTGTTCACTCAAAGGCTTAATAATAGCTCCTCTATAAACTTTACGGAAGAAAGAATAACAAATATGTATCAAATAAATGGTAATATAGAACAACCAAGTCAAATAGTCCAAGAATTAGATAAACTAGATCCTAATTGGAAAGATAAATTTATTAATTCACCTTTAGAAATAGGTAATTCACTAACTCAATTTGTATTAGAAGCTTTAACTAATCAACTAATACTTGATTTTATAATAGTTTTATTTATTGGTGATGTTATTAATTATTTTTATTTGTAAATTATTATTAAGTAAAGATACTCAATTTAATAACTTAAAAAAATATCCATTAGGTAATTACATTAGTAAATTTCTAATTAAATACATTTCTATTTGGCAGACCAGTGGAAATATTTGGATATTTTTAATAGTAATATCATTAATTATTTTCAATATAGTATCTACTTATTCTACATATCAATTAATTATACTATTGAAATAAAATAAATGTTAAATAATAAAAATAAAGATAAAAAAATGTAATATTAATTACATTTTTTTCTAGTTATTTTATAATCTTAGTTTTTTTATACAACATTTGACATAAGAGTAAGCCACTCGCTTAAAAAAAAGATTTGGTCATTGTTCCCTACCATTTACTTGTATATTTTATATATGTTTCGCCCTATTAGGCTTTTAAATTGTCTTTCTTTTTACCTAGTTCACATGAGTGTGGATAAACCAAGTTTGTATTTAAAATGGCGCCTTTTATTAGAAATTTCATCTATTATATAAGGTTTAATCCCTACAAGAACATTATTTTCATAAATAAAAGCTCTTTATTAGCTATTAAACTTAATTCTAGATAATGCGCCTTCCTTCGCTCGCCTAACGCCCACTTATTTTAGATATAATTTTAAATTAAAATCTTTATTAAGTAATAATTGCAAGTCTTTAAACGGCTACCTTATATAGTTCTGTTCCATCTTCTTTGATTCCTACTTACACAGCTTCTTTAAAAATATATTCTAATTTAACATTTAGATATCTAATAACATTTTTTATTTAAAAAATTTAGATTTTTTTATAGTCAATGTAAGGAGTTTCATAGGAGATAAAAAAAGGATCTTAGTATTAAACTCATATATTTTTATTAATTTGTAAATTATTTCTATTGTTAATTATTATCTTATAAATTATAAAGATTTACTGTTTCGAGTTATAATTTAATTATTTTTTATATTAAAAGTAATAGTAATATTGTATGATATACTACCTTAAGCAGCCAATTTAATCGATACTATATTGATTAT
>NW_020939775.1:0-25909 GCF_003851025.1 Sparassis crispa | reverse complement strand
TTTAGGTAGGCAACTAAAATTTTTAGCTTAGATAAACTAGTTACTTCTACAATCCAATAAACTTTATCCGGGCGCGCGAAATGAGTTACATTTTCAGGATTTAGAGTAAAAAATTTAGCAATAGACTCCATTATAGGTTGATATGGCATATTTGTTTTAGGATGAAATTGTCTTTGTTCAATTGATATACGAACCTCTATTCGTCCTTTTCGGATAACTTTAGAATTATTATCTAATAATTTATCAGTATATCTAATTTTAAATCCACCATCCGCATCAAAAAAACCTGAGAACCAGCCATTTTCCATTAATGGACTATTATCAGGTAAGTTCTCCTTAATATTTAACTGATAGTTTTTATTTAACCATGAAATTAATTGATTAAATTCATATATTTTAGGTGTACGTAAAGAACCGTTAATAAAATTTACAAAACTTATAAGTTCGCCTATCTTACCTATAGTCCAAACTAACGCATTTTCTTTGTCTCGAATATTACCACCAAAGAACTTTTGTAAATGAATTACTAAAGGCTCATCTTTACTTACAAAGGTTATAGCTAAATAAGGATATATTTTGTTTTCTCGACGGAGATCGTGTCTGATGGGAGACAAGGGAGGCGCTCGACGCAGGAGAAAAATATGCCCGTCTCCTTCCCATATACCAGCTAAATAAGACTTTATTGATTCTATTTTCATATTTGGATCCTTTGTAGTTATAGAAGGTAAAGATTTTGTAGAGCGATCGACTGTTTTCTCTCGATTGTTTTTGATTGAAGATAAATAAAACATCTTTTGATAATCTGGAGCTCCTACTTGAACTGGTAATAAATAGTTCATTTACACATAATCTTTCGAGTATGATTGGACTATATCTTCAGGTTAAATAACCGCGTTACGTATAGTCTCTGAGGATCCTACAATAATTTATCCTTTACGACGTACGGATATTATTAAATAATCTTACTTACGCTTATTCGCATACTACGTTGCTTAATAGTAAGTATTATTATTTAATACAAAGCATTATTATATACAATATTTTAAGTATGCGTTTTATTATAAGCAGCATATGTTAATAAGGATTTTATTTTGGTTTCCTGCGGATTGTCCATTTTTATAAGTAGATTATTCCCCTTAATGTTTAAGACTACTGTACTCTTGTGTATCACCCATAGGCGCTTAGGCGACGGTGTGATCAAGTTTTCAGTATGTTCTATAAGTGGACTTTAGGATTTTCCCGCAAATAGTAACGTAATAAGGCTGACTTCACAGTCAACCACGGCAACTTTTATTTTATTAAATAACAATTTTTAAGATGATTCCAATTGTAAGTAGTTCGAGTGGCATTAAAATTGTTTCTAATATTTAAGGCTTCTTCTAAATAAGTAGTAGTTCTTGAATGAGCTTTTTGTAATTCTAGAACATAAGCCCAAGCTTTATAATCTAAAAATTTAGAAGAAAGAAGTGGAAATTGTGAAAAGTACTCAATAATTTTATTAAGACTCATTTGATTATGAGCCATCACAATAAAGCTATAATATTGTTTTTCACCTATGATTCTACTTCGACTTAGTACATTTGAACCTAAAAAAGTGGCCACTTTAGACATTATAGAAAAGAAACTAACTTGGTCTTCTTCATTATTTAATCTATGATAAGTTTGTCTTATTTCTAAACGGTAAAATAATTGGACTCTTATTGAATTCTTATTAGATCTTTTATGAATATTAATAGAAAATTTAGAATCGGCATCTGAAAATCCAGAAAGCCAAGGATTACTATCTATAGCTGAATTATCCATAGCCTTAACTTCAAGCGAATTAATTTTAGATAAGATATTTTTTGTGCTAGGAAGTTTGCTGTTTTGATTATTAGCTATGTATTCATTAAACCAATAAATAGTTCGCTTTAAAGCCTCTATTTTAGGTGTTCGCATATAACCATTAATAAGAGTTACAATAGTATAAACACCAATAAGATCTTGAATTTGCCATAGAACATAACCTCTATCAGCTTTTATTAGAACACGTCCACATTTAGTTATTGATTGTAGAAAATCAGCTAAAGGTAGATCGGCCTTCTTAAAAACAATAATAATCATAGGCGAATATTTTTTTGCTGTGGATTTTTTATCGTGTACAGCAAATGTTCCATCACCTTCAATTAAACCAGCTAAATAAGAACATAATTGTGAATTAGATTTAATATCAGTTACGAGAGAAGAATCCTCTTTTAGCTTTTGATTAGAAAGATCTAAACTTGAACAATTGGAGGAGTTAGAAATGTTATTAAGAAATAAAATAGAACTTTTGTTACCAAAACCTCCTAATAAAGCAGGCATACTTTTTCCCTAAAATTTCTAATAGGGTAGGACTATATCTTTATCCTTTTCAGATTTAACGTTATATTTAAAGGATATCTTGCGTATAGTCTCTGAGGATCCTACTCAGTCATACATGTAGAATTCTTATTGTATTTAATCGTCTCTATACCCTTTAAATTAATAATAATCTTAACACCTTAAAAAAATTATATATATAATTATACATATCTAATAAATATATTATTTATATTTTAAGCAAGTATATTATTTTTATTATTTAAAGACAAAGAGATGCGAATATTATTTCTTCTACTAATATATGCTTTTGGTTTCCTGCTGATTGCCCAATTTTTACTATGTCACTGTTTCCTACCTTTAAGTAGATCTAGTTAGTAAAACTCTAAGGGGTTTCCAGCACACAGCAAGAAGAAAGATAAATATTACTATATATCCCGGCCATGCCTTTGCTTATTAAAACTAGTTTAAACTAATAAACTAATGTTATGTTATTCTCATTAAACTAAAAATAAATTATTATATGATTAGTATGAGTAATTAAATAATAATTGCTGCGCAGCATTAAATGATAATATTTAAAACATCTTATTATTAACTAAAGATTATAATTTAATGAGGTAATATTATATGTTATTAACTACTTATTTTGAGCATATATTAATAAATATTACTACTTTATTATTTATATTAATATTCATTATTATATGATATTTTATGCAATTATTATTAGAGACTCAATTAGAGTGAATTTCCATTGATTCCTATATAAACCTTTAGATTGACATTTGCCATAAGATCTAATTGTTCATTTATCTCCTTTTAATAGTCGAGCTAATTCACCGATACTTGAAAAAGTACGAGTTAATTCAGGTTTAAGTATATTTTCAGCTAAAATACTCTTGCTTGCTTCGAACCATTTCCATTTACGATACTAATTTATCTGAAGTAATTATTGTTTCATAAGGGAATTCTGAAATAATATCTAGAGAGAAGCGCTGGCTGGAGAGCCGAAGGAGCCGAAGCATGCAAATATAAATTTCCATTTACGAGCCAAACAATTATTTAATAGGCGCTGGCGCGATAATATGCGCCCGCGTATAACCATTGTTTAGAATAAGATAAAAAGATTAATGATTTGGTAAGATTAACATAAACGTAGATAGGTGTTCCACAGAACTTACGAAGAATAGTTCGTGCTTCTTGACGTGTGTGATAAACATTAAATCCACCTGCTTCTAAATCTACATTTAAACTAGGAAAAAGTAAATCAATGAAATATTGTAGCAATTATCTGCAAGTCCTTCGGCGCCTTCGGCGCCTTCGGCGCCTTCGGGGGGCTAGCTTGCATGCTTCGCCGGGCTGTTGAATCCACAATAAAAAGAGTAAGTTTAACATTTTTAAAACCCGGAAATATCGAAGAACTCAACGATTAGATTTAGACAAAATAGAAGGCATAAAATAAGAACACACTCTATTATATAAATTAATAGAACTACCTACATATATCGCTCTCTGCTGCGCGAGCGCCTAGCTTTATTGTCATCTGTCTCAAAAAGGTAAACACCTCTAGCACCTTTAGCTACTTCAGCTATTTTTAAGCGGTTATTAAAGGGATCTAGAATAACAACTTTATAATAAGGCGCCGAGTATTATTAGAATTATTCTTTCTTATTTTCTAAATTGGTATTTTTCGCCGACAAACCAGATGTAGTAGAAAAGCTTTTTAAACTAAGCCAATGTTTTATATTTAGGCGCTGGCTGTTAGCGATATAAATAACATAACTTAAGTTTTCTTTAGTGACTGTTTTAGTTGAGCACGGACCATAAAGAAAATCATGATAAATGCGTGTGCAGTTATTATTACATTAAATAATTGGTGATCTCCTTGTAAAATTTGAACACCTGGACTTGATAACTCTAATCTAATTAATACAGAAAATGCTGTTCCAATCATTCCAGCAAATACTGCAAAAACTAAATAAAGAGTACCTATCTCTTTAGCATTAGTAGAAGATAGCCAGGAATTCATAAAATTAAAAAAAAATACTTATTATTAAAAAATGAACTAACTAACTATCAACTAATTCCTATTAAGCTCATTATTATTTTGTTATACCAACTATGGCATATTTAAATGTTACTCCACTAATTATCTTTATATATAATATATATTATATAATTATTTACTATTTTTTATTAGATATTTATATATATATCTTTATATATTTATATGATTGATCTTTATCAGAATTGAACTGATACTAGCTGCTTGAAGGGTAGCTGTACAACCTTTATACTAAAAGACCTCAAATTTAGGCGCTAGCGCGAGAAAAAGATTGAATTTTTTTTTTATAAATTTTATATTAATTACCTTATTATATTCTTTTTTTAACAATTATTGTCTTAAAATAATAATAATCTTACATTATTAAATAATAATATTTAATATTATATTATTATATCGCTGGCTGTTAGCCAGCGCCTGTACGTATTTAATACAAGAATATATTATAATTATTATTTTAAGGGACAGTTTATATAAAAATTTAATCACTTATTTCTAAATTATTATATAATAGTATTAGTAAGTACAATTATTATTAAATTAAAATGACTATACAAAGTACGTAATTTAATACAAGATAATAATTATTATTTAATACAATATAAGTTTAATAAGTTTTTTTTTACAAATTAAATTCCTCTTTAAATATAAAGCTATTATAATTTACAAAATATAAATTTATAAATTAATAGTACTAAAAAAAAAGAAAGAATTATTTTTAATATGAAATTTAAATAATAAAAACTATTTATTAAAAATTTTTATAATTAAAATAAATTATTTTTTTTTAGCGACACTAGGAATCGAACCTAATCCAACAGGCCATGAAACTGGTATGCAGCCTTTACACCATCTCGCTTCAAAGGATACACTATCATTGTAACACGGATACGAACAAAGAGACTCGAACTCTTAAGGAATTACTTCCACTCCTGCTTAAGAGGAGATTGTTTACCAAATTTCAACACATTCGCTTTTATTAATTGTATAATATTTCGGCGTGAATTGAAGTGATACTAAATTTGTTTTTATATACTCTTTTAGAGTTCAATAAACTATAAAATGTTGATTATGAAATGTTAAGAGTTTTTTTTACGAGCCAAACAGAGAGTTTATCAAAAGTATAAAAGAGTTCCCCATTATGAGATCTTACAGGCGCTCGCTGGCGCCAGCGCAGCAGAGAGCGATATAAAATAGTTTCTCATTGTTTAATTTTCTATTTTTTTTACTAGTTCTCTAGTATAATCTTGACTAAAATAAAAAGGACTTTTACCACTTTCTAGCTTATAAATAGGAGTAAATGATAATTGTATTTTATTGGGACTGATATATCTTATTTCATTACTATAGCGAAGAGCTCCAGTTTTAAAATTATTAGAGTATCTTCTATGATTCATGTTTGAAAACAAAACTTCAGCTATTATGCAGATGAATAATACCAGTTTTGTTTAATTTCAGAACAATAAACCAAGATAAAAAATCCTCTTTCTTGTAATAAAAGCGTTAATGTAGCTGTCTAAAAAAAGGGCGCCAGCAAATAAAAAATCTATATTTAACCAGGTTAACACAATACAATTTGTTTTAGCATTAAACCATTTATTAGATTTTTTTTTATTAATAACTTCAGTAGTAGGTTAGTATAATTTAGGTAAATTAATAAAAAAAATTTTTTTTTTCTAATGCTTGTAAGACTAAAAAACTACTGTATTTTTGAGTGAGATTAAATACAGCTTTCGGGACCGAAGAAAATTGCTTTATAAACCCAACTACCCATTGAGGGTAGGCTGGCTGCGCAGCGATATAGAGATAGTTCTTGTTTAAATTAGGCTTGTTTCTATTATTGGATTTAACTGTTCTAGGGTCGTAACTGCTAGAGCGAGAGGAAGGAGAAATAGCATTTAATTTAAAGTCGGGAAATGGCGAGGAGGGTCGTAACTGCTAGAGCGAGAGACATGAGGTAAAAGTCTACCTTTGTTCATACCTTTTTTCGAGTCTTTCTTTAATTATCTCAGCATTACGAATTTAACTTCTTTTAGACATTATGCGCATACCGCCTTTCCTAAAATCTAAAAAGTCTAACCATTTATTTGTATCAAATCTAGTCTCAGCCGTGTATTATTCGAGCGCTCCACAGAGAACTCAACAGTATCATCATGGCTATAAATATACCCTACTCCTAGTTTCTCTTTGATAATTTCTAACGCTCGAGTGTAATTTAATACCATATTTAAAAGTTAAAGAATTAAATGCTGGCTTGAGAGCCGAAGGAGCCTGCGCCTTTTTTTAAGAAACAACCTTCACCGTCTGTGCGGTAGCGACCCCTACTAACCAATATTTAAATTCTTCTATTTTCTGTGAATTTAAAACTGGTAAAATACTTAGGCGCCTCTGTATCTATAGAGATAGAAAAAGGAGAAAGCATAAAAAGAGATAGAATAAAAAAAAAGAATATAGATAAAAGATAAGAATAATTTTTCATGTTAGTTTTACGTGATATTCTTCGCCAGTAATTATTTTTTTTTATAACCGTTATTAATTAACCAAGTGTATTTTTATACTTCTCGTAGCCGGAGCGCCTTAACGCCTTAAATTGTTATTGGTTAGAATGTAGTATCTACCGTTACTGTAAAAACTTATTTCTTTAATATCTACATTAATATCTGATAGTTTTCTAATATAATTTGCATTATTAGTATAAAATATACTATTTAAACTACTAAATATTTTAGTGAATACTATTAAAAATTTTTTATTGTTATAATTTTTTTATTGAGGTTAATCAAACTTGAACTGATTACTTGTATAACACAATGTTATAACAAATTTAACTATAACCTAATGTATTCTATTAATATTTAATATACTTAATTAGTTGGAAGTTTTTTCTACATTTCTACAAAAACGTATTTTTTTTAGAGTATTAACAAAAATAATACCACAAATCTTTTTATAAACATAGACTTTAAGATTGGATAAAATATTGGGTCATTTTTATACTATATCGCGCTAGCGCCTATTGGTGGTTAAATAGGGAGTGTTAATATTCTATAAAGATTACCAGAAAAAAACCTTTAGGCGTTAAGGCGTTAGCTGGCTACGCAACGAGACGAGAAATGATATTAATAATATATCTATAAGGTTTACCGGTTAATGTTTTTAAAGATTTATTTAAAATATTAAGTGTGCTATAGAGATTGACTATTTGTTACTGGCGACAATTTCTGTAACACTATCATCCAGCTCCCAGCTCCCAGCTACCCAGCTACCCAGCACCCAGCACCCAGCACCCAGCACCCAGCTACGCTGTCGCTGTCGCTGTCGCTGTCGCTGTCGCTGTCGCTGTCGAGGACGAGGAGATGCCGGAACACTCAATCTTAAAATGACAACTTACGGGTAGTGTATAGATAGTTTATCGCCTAGCCTATCCAGAATACAATTAAAAATAATTTTAGTGATATAGAAAGAATAACGTCAAGAGATAAATCCTTATTTTTTTTAATAATTTATAAAATGATAATAAGTTTTCATTAAATATTATAAAAACGATAAAGTCGCGCCAGCTATATGATAAAAATAAAAATTTACACTAACGTTGAAACACACGTAAAAAAGAATGGGGGCGAAAAATATAAATTAACTTTTTATGAGTTTTAAATATTAATAAAGAAAAAAGATGATATAATTAGAGCTAAAATAGAAATAAAACAGATAATTGATTGCACTATAATAAAACCTAAAGAAAGAGTTCTATAAGATTTAAAAATCAAAGATATTTTAGGAAAACGTACCTCGAAATTTGATTTAGTTAAAAGATAATTTCCAAGTAAATAACCTAAAACTGAAGATAAACTCCATAAAACGACAATTGAAAAAGATAATACTGCAAAAGCATAAACATGTAAGGTTGTAGCATTGTTTGGAATATCAATACCTAGTAATGGTAATATGCTAGAGAATCGGGATGTTTGTAACTTAAGTTTATTTTTTATAAAAAGAGGCAACATTTCTTTGTTTACTTGTTCATCCTTATTCTCTTTCTTGTTATCATCTTTGTTACTATCATATCTTTTATCTTCCTTGTTATTATCTGTGCTACCACTGGAGCTATTAGTTGATTTATAAAGATAAGGTGCTCCCAATCCTATTGTAGTTAGGGCTCCTCCAACTTTTAGAGTTTCCCGAGTTCCTTTAGCTATACTTGACATAAGAATAACGAATCCAATCAGTCACATAAAAAAGGCTAATATATCCAAATAGTTATATTCAAAAAAATTGAAAAGAGATGTGATAACTTCTTTAATAGTGACATAATTAAAAATATTAACTAATAAAGAATTACCTATATCTTGAAAGTAGAAGTGTAAATTTGTCATTGTTTTTGTTTTTTGTTTTTATAATAAATTAAAATAAATTAATAATTTAAATAAATTAAATTATACGCCAATGCGAGATTTGACCAATGTTCAGCGTTTGCAATATAATTAAAAAAAACGTTGATCTCTTTTTTTTAAGACCTAAAGATAACTTATTGTTACCTTAATATTATTTATTTTGTTTAAAAAAAAATTCTTATTATATAAAAACATTAGTTACGATCATGAATAATCAATATAGTATTGATTAAATTGGCTGCTTAAAGTAGTATATCGTACAATATTACTATTACTTTTATTATACTATATTTTTAGTTTTACCTTTAAAACTCTTTTTGAACACTATACAAAATTTACCATTTAATGCTATAAGTGTAGGTAAGCTCATATTAAACAGTACTATCTTTCCTATTAGGTAGAAATACTCGACCTTATTTAAAAACAAAATATTAATATAAAACTGTTGAGTAATGATGAATTCCATCCTAATTAAACTAGTGGCTAACGCCCTACTTTCTAGAATAAATAATATAATCGCGCCAGCGCCTTATATATTATTTCACAGAATATTTACTAAAATATTTACTTATACCAGAGCAGGTGCAAATGCTTTTTATATTCAGTCAATAGGATCTTGGATAAGTATATTTAGTTTTATATTTCTTGTAACCTTAGCCTCTCAAAATAATGATATTTTATATTTATTAATAACACCATTTATAATTCATAAACCTCAAATTAAAGAAAATTTACATAATAAAGGATTAAATGAAATTATATATTTTCTTCATAATAATATAACTTCTTTTGATGATTTTTCAGATGTCATAAAAAACTTCTTCACTTACTTATCTAAAGATAATAAATATTTTCTATTAATGAAAATAGAATTTACAGATGGATCTACCAAAACAATGCATAAAGGTATTGTAATATCTAAACATTCACTAAATAATTATATCGAATTTATTAAGAATTTATTATCTCTAAGATCTCGCAACCAGATCATTATTCTAAAATAATATTCAATTTTTTCTTGATTGAGAAAGATAAAGAACAATATTACATTGATAAATGGTCTGAATTACTAGCTTCTCCTAAACCAATAAAACTAGAGAAATTTGGTAATTATCTGTTACCATTAAATACTAATTATTCATCTTGAGGAGAAATTACTAATTTTAATTACAATTTATTTATTAAAGAAAATTCAAAATTTACTAAAATTGATGTTTTTATAAAAAATAAATTAATATTTTCATTTATAGATTCACATTTTAAAGATAATATTTTCATTAGAAATATTAATAATATTAATTATTATATTAAAGATGAAATTATTATATTAAAAACTCAAATATTAAAAACTAAATATATTAAGAAATTAAACACTAAAAATAAATCTAATATTAAAATTATTACATTTGATATCGAAACAATATTGAAAGAAGGGATTCAAATTCCTTATTTATATTCTATGTTTGATGGTAAAATTAAAAAATCTTGGTTTACTAATGATCCATCTTTTTTATTTAATGAAATATTAAAACCAAAATATAGAAATTATGATGTTTACGCACATAATTTATCTAGATTTGATATAATATTTTTATTTAAATATATTTCAACATTACAAAATGAATTTACTATAAATGCAATGAAAAAAGATGAGAAAATTATAGGTATTACTATTAAAAATAAAAAGAAAAATATTTGTATTACTTTAAAAGATTCTTTATTATTATTACCTGATTCATTAGATAAATTAAGTAAAACTTTTAAAGTTGAAACTCCAAAAGGGGTGGAACCGGTTTTAATAGGCGATGGTGCTATATTACATCCTAGGCGCTGGCTGTTAGCGATATACGCTATGCCTGATTTATCTCACAGGCGCTGGCGCGATAAAAAGATATTGGAAGAATATCAGATTTTAATCTTTGGAAAAAACTTGTTCAAAGATATTGCGAAACTGATTGTATTTCCTTATATCAGATTTTAGAAAATTTTAGAGATCTAGTTTATGAAAATTGGCAAATAAACATTGACGATTATCCTACAACACCATCACTAGCTTTTGCAATCTACAGAAGTAAATATTTAAAAGAAAATACTATACCAATTACAACAGGTGAAGTATTCGATTTTATTAAAGAGTCCTTCACAGGTGGATCTACGGAAATGTATATTCCTTCACCACCTTCTGATGAACTAATTTATTGCTACGATGTAAACTCTTTATATCCTACAATGATGAGAAATTGAGAATTTCCCATTGGACAAATTATGAAGTTTGAAGGTGATATTACTATTTTAGGTAATAATTATTACTGGTTTGGGGATGTTGATGTTTCAACTAAATCATTTTTATTTGCTCCCTATTTACAAGTTCACCATAAAATTGAGAGTGGAATTAGAACAATTGCGCCTAATGGAAATTGGGAAATGAAAATTAACTCTCCTGAATATTTCAACTCAATTAAAGACTATAATTTCAACAATTTAAATAATATGAACGGTTTTTTCTTTAAAAAAGAGAATATTTTTTATGAATTTATAGTTGATATGTATTCTTTAAGATTAAAATATCCAAAAGGAGATCCAATGAACATGGTTGCCAAATTGTTAATGAATTCACTTTATGGTAGATTTGCCATGAAACCTATTCTAGAAAATCATGTATTTACATCTATTCTAGGTTTTAAAGAATTATCTGAAAAATATGAAATTTCAGACTTTATTAATTTAGATGATGCAGGATTATTTGTTTCTTATATTGATAATAAAAAATTAATTAAAGAAAATAAAGTATCTATTGGTATATCTAGTGCTGTTACGGCATACGCTAGAGTATTCATGAGTCATTAGGCGCTGGCGCGATAAAAGAATCCTGATTTTAATTTATATTATACTGATACTGATTCTATATTTATCGATAAACCTTTATCAGATGAATTTATTGGATCAGAACTAGGTCAATTTAAATTAGAATATGTTTTAAAAAATGCTGTTTTCTTAGGTCCTAAAATTTATGCTGGTATTACTATGGATGATAAATATATATCATCTATAGATGGGGTTAAAATTAAAGGTTATAAAGATTCATCAAATATTTCATTTGATGATATGAAATCTTTACTAAAAAGAAATCAATTCTTAAATTTATATCATAATAAATGGTTTAGATCTTTAAATTTATCAAACATCACTATTAAATCACAAGTTTATAATCTTATTGCGACTCAAAACAAAAGAAAATTAATTTTCGATGATAATAATATTGCGATTAATACTAATCCTTTATTTATAGATGAAGGTTCTAATAAAATTTCTTAATTGTTTTATTATTTATAACCCCAATATCTTAATGGTTATATAAAAGATATTATATTCTTTTATAAATAAGTTCGATTCTTATTAAGATAATGTTACTATTTAGATTTCCCGTCTTTATATTTTGTAAAGATATTATTTAGTGTAAATTAAATAACCTTGATCTCATAGAAGGTAGTTCTGCTACTTGTCTTGATTGTTAGAATCTATTACAAATTATTATTATTAAAAATGTTACGTTTACAAAACCCGATCTTTTATTTATCTAGAATAATTATTACAACTATTGCTAGAAGATTATTACCCGCATCTATGATTTCTATTATTACCACACTTATCTCTGCATTTTTTACCTTATATCAAAATATTGGATTAAAAAATTGTTTAATCTTATTATAGGCGCTAGCTGGCTGCGCAGCAATAGATTGAGACAAGCTGTTCACCTTTCTGCCGTTCCTGCGGTAATGAAAGATATCTTATTTAGAGGAACTAATCCAATATCTGCTGAAACTATTCACAGAATTATTGATCCTAATTGATCTAGAATTTTAAGATATAATATACCATTTAAAAAAGTTGTTAATGTTATGATTGGTACTTTTATTAGTTTTATGTTTTTCAAACCTTTTTTATTTGCTGTAATTAGATGGTGTATTTATCTTATTACTGCTGCTATTGGAGTTATTTATACTCCATCACTTAAAACTATTAAATGGTTAAGAAATTCTAGTATTATGATTTTAGGTGCTTTACCTTTCGATATTTTACCTACTGAACTAAAACCAAAACCTCAAGGTTTCTTTGCTAAAACTAAGAATTATATTTCAACATTATGAGAAGATTGAAAATATTATTACTTTGGATTTGTTGGTATTATTATTTTTATTTTATTATTTGATTGGATGAAACCTGATTTACCTGGGATCCATCACATTGCAGATTTTACAAAATTTATTTTAAATTACTGGGGAACTTGAATATTAACTATTAAAGGTTGGATGGCATCACCTTTTGTTGCTACATATCATTCTCTACATGACTGGTTATTTTCTAATCATCATACTCCAAGAAATAGTTATGAACAATTAACTCGTGAAAGAAGTGAAATAAGTGAAAGAGAACAATCAAAACTAGATAGAATGAACGAAAGATGAGAAGCTGCTGTTATAGACAGAAGAAATAGAGGAGTAACTCTACCAACAGACTGGCCATTATTAGAAGAAATTGATAGAAGAAATGCATTAAAAACACTTCATCCATCGTCACCTGATTCACCTGATATATCTTTAAGAGATAATAGAACTCCTGCTACATTAGTAGATCATGAAGCAGTAGAAGTTACACCTGAAGCAGGACCTTCTAAACCTAAAAAAGAAATATCTGCTGAAGGAAAAGCAAGATTAGAAGCATTAAAAACTAAAAACAATCCAGATATAACTCCTAAAAAAGCTCCTTCTTTCTTAGATAATATTATGAAAGGTGTAGGTCTTAAATCTGTTGTTACTAGAGATGCTTCTGCACCTATTTTAGATCCTTCAGCTCCTACTTCTGTTACTGAAAAATTAGATGTTATTGCTAAAACTAAATCTAATTTTAAAGATGATTCTGATCCTGAACCAAAATTCCCTAATTTAACATGGGAAGATGAAAGTTCACCTGATGAAGATGCAAATCCTAAGAAAAGAATTAAAGCTATAATTAATAAAAATATGCCTGAACCTATTCTAAAGGATACTCCACAAACTGCAGAGTCATCTTCTGATATTAAAGGTAAAGGTAAAGCTGTACAAATTGATGATACACAAGCCAAACCTAAAACTGTTTTAAGTATCTCTCAAATGACTGAAGAATTAAAAAATTTAGATTCTATTAAACCTTCTAATACCATAGGATTTAGTAGTGCTACTAGATCTTATGAAGGTGATACAAAAACTAATATACTTGAATCCGTGATAGAACAAGGTTCATCTTTTTCTTCTGATCAAGCTATTGCTGCAGAGATTTCTAAAAATATGCAACCTCAAATGACTAGCAAAGTATTAGATCAAATATCATCTAATTGAAGTCAAGATAATCAACTTCCAATGTCAGCAGAAGCTTTAAAATATGGAACCATTACAGATCAACCTAGTTCTCCATTATCTACATCCTCTACAGATGCAGTTATAGGGGATAATCTTGAAAACCCTTGGACTGACCCATCTATAGCTCTTACAGAAAAAGATAGAAATAGTATGATAGAAAGTAGAATGGAAAAAGTTGAAGAAAGAAATAAAATCCTAGACGTGAAAATAGATAAGAAAGTTGATATATTAGATCATAAATCAAAATATCTAGATCAAAGAAATGAAATCATCACTGAAAAAGATATAGATCTTAAAAAGAGAGAAGCACTAGCAGATTTAAGAGAAAAAAGACTTAAAAATCTTCAATCTTTAAATATTAATTCTGCTTCTAATCCTACTATAAAACCAGAGAGTGTTGCATTACCTCTTTCTCGTGATAATTCTGGATCTACTTCTAATCCTGGAGTTGAATATACACCTAATCTTAAACCAAGTGAAGATAGTGAATTCAAATTTGATTTATTAGAATTATTTAGACCTGCCCCCAAAATAGAAAAAGTTACATCTCTACCTATTATTCCTAAGTTTACTCTAGAAACTATTCCTGAGGAAACTAAAGAAGATTTAAATCCTATTGTTAGAACTTCTACAGGTAAACATATATTAAGAGATGGTGGAGAGTTTATTTTAGACAATATGTTACCATATGATCTTAAAAGATATGTAGATAAAGTTAAAGCTAAATATGGATTTGATGTTTTAGTATCAAAACATCAATGGTTTTATCCCCAAAATACACCTGTATATTTTAGAGGAGAATATTATGCTTTAATAGATGATAATGAAAAAATTTATGCTTATTGGGATAGAATAGAATCTAAAATACTTCAAATAGAAAAATTAGAAGATACTATTAAAGAATGGATTAAAAAAAATTAGACAATTTTACTAGATATTTTTTATACTTCTAGATCTTAAAAACTTTTATATTATTAAATAGTCCGGCGATATTGACTATAAACGCCAAAATTACAAAATATGAATATGTTACTTTTTTTAAAACTTTTATTTCCTGTTATTGTTACACTTATAGGAATACTAAAGGGATATTATGATTTTCCTTTTTCTAAAAAAAATAAAGAAAATAAAGATAATTCAGCGCCTAAGGATGCTGATATTGAAGATATTGAAGATAATGAAGATAATAATGATAATGAAGATATTGATGACTTTCCTCCTGTCTATTTCATGGAAAATATAAGAGATTGAATTGATGCTATTGTTATTGCATCTTTTTTAATGGTTAGTGGATTTGTTATAATCCATACTTCTTATGGTTTATTTTTTAATAATGATCCTTATTATAATCTTTATGAAACTGAGGATGGATGGGAACCTATCTTCTTTTTAAATTTCTTATTCTTTAGAAAAATACATATTAATTATATTATAAATCATTATAAATTAATATGATTTTTTATATTTAATTTTATATTATTATATTTTATTACTTATTTAATTCAAATAAATTATATAGATCTATTATTATCATTTATACTTTTTATGTTACCAAGTCTTACGGTACATTATATGGTATTTATATTAGATAGTAAAGATTATGTAGAATATAAAATAACATTATATGAAATCATGAATAGAAACTTATTGTTTTATCTACTAATGATATGATATTATATTATTTTATGGTTAATATATCTATTTTATATTTAAAACTCATAAAAACTTAATTTATATTTTTCGCCCCCATTCTTTTTAGAAATCTACCCAAATTTTGTAAAATATGAGATTTATCTGAAAAAAGGGGTTTTAGAGGAAATTTTGATTAATATTGATCAATGGTTTTTTTGATGATAGTAATGAATAGAGGTGAATTCATTGAATACTTATGACTAAATCTATAAAATCTACTCACTATACTACTAGAAAAGTATCTAAATTTAAAAATAACAAAAGAAATAGGCACCAAGAGGAATTGAACCTCTGAAAAAAGTATTAACAGTACCCCGCATTAACCACTCTGCTATGACGCCGTAAAATAAAAAATGTTTTTTTTATTAAACATTTTAATAATATTATTTTTAATATAAGATTTTTTTAAATAGTATATTTATATAATATTATATTATAGAAGTAATCTATTGTTTATATTAATTTTTTTTATAGACTCTTTTAATTTTTTTTATTACTATACTATTTTTTTCTAAAAACAGAAAAATTTAGCTCTTTTTTTATAAAAAAAAACATTCAACTTATATTAACTTTCCTTATTGCTTAAAATAAAACGTAAAATATAATATAGGGAAAAGAGTGTCAAATAGAAAATAAAAAGGTTAGTAGTAAAAAGTGTAAAAATAGTTAAATAGAATTATCTCTTTCTCTTCCTCGTAGCCGGAACGCCTTAACGCCTAAGATAAAGATGGGGCGATAAATAATAATCAAGTCAAACTAAACCAAATAAAAATTAAAATAAAGTTAAGTAAAAAATAACAATAATATCTTTAGTGTTTAAATAATAATATATAAATAAAATAATCTATATTTATAAATTATTATCTAAAAAGTATTATTAATTCTTAAAAAATAATACACATACTTAAAATATAATATATCTTATTTTAAGGAAAACAGATTCTTTAACTTTAAATCTTCTTTATTATAACATATAATACTTATTTTATCAGATTTTTTATGTTAAACAATATTTATCTTTAAATTATATAATATCATTAATACTAACCACTTACGAATGGCGGTTTATATAAAATAAGCAACTGTTTTCTACTTCTTTAATTAGCTCTTTTATCTTTAAGATATATATTAAACCATATTTAACAGTTTTGTCTTTTTATCGCGCCAGCGCCTAGTCGTAAAGTTTAAAAAAAAATAAATTTCTTTATTTAGTCTTGTAAAAGTTAATATTGTATCTAATGCCACTTGTCTCACACGTCATAGATAAATAATAAACTCATTCGTACATATAAATTGTTTTATATAATAATAGATAAAAAAAAATACAAATAAAAATGTAAATTAAAAATAATAAGAAAACGATATAAAAAGTATTAATTTGTTAAAAAATAGAAACTATAAGTTTAAAAATTTATTTTTAACTTAAAATAACATAAAATAATAATATATACTTAATAATAATATTAAATATTATTATTTAATGATATATAAATTATTAAATAAGTATGCTATATCATTAAATTATATTATTATATTATAAGTAAATGTTACGGCAATTTTAAGCTATAATAATACTACAAAATTAATTATAATTCTTTATTTTTATAAGTATTTTTATTTCGAAATTTTTATATATTAGCCACAATTTGACAATTTGTAATGATTAAAAGGATTTTATTAATTTCTTGTTTTTATAATATATATATTTTTTTTATAATATTATATTTAATATATTATTCTGTAGCAATATCCATTATAGAATTTTCAGATAATCCGAAGAAAGGCACAATAAAGATAAACCAAACAAAATAAAATGCAGTAGCAACTTGTCCAATTTCAACATAAGGTGTGTTAGGGTGTTGAGAACCAATCCACATTAAAATTATAAAATTTACAACAAAGAACCAGAAAAATAATTTCATAAATGGTCTAAATTGATTTCCTCTTACTCTAGATAAATCAGCATAAGGAAGTATTAATAAAATTAATAAAGATCCAAACATTGCTATAACTCCTAGCCATAAAAAAAATAAAATTAACGCTATTTAAGTGAATCTACCTAAGATTTTATAAAAATATCTCGATATTGAATAGCTCGTTTAAGTGCTTGTCCTGATATCGCTCTCTGCTGCGCTGGCGCCAGCGAGCGCCTGTATTATTTGTAAAACCAAAGTAACGAGATTTTATATTACGAGAGAATACACATTTCCAAGCAACAATACTTCCTTTTATTAAACCTCGACCATAAACTGCTTTATTTTCTCTCGCTCTCTGCTGCGCTGGCGCCAGCGAGCGCCTAACCTGATTGAGTTTTACTTGCTCTCGCTTGCATGCTTCGCCGGCCTTCGGATCCTTCCCTTCCCTTCGGCTGGCTGCTGCCTTCGGAGACAAGCCAAGCAGCAAGATTTAATATTCTCAAGCCTAAATTGTTTATACTGAAGCCGTTTGTTAGGGTAACTATAACTCAATTTTAGCTATAAAACCATAAAGAGTGTAATGTGCTTTAGCATTGACAAGTCGTGCAACACCTGACGCATATTGGTCATTTTCAAAACAGGTAATGAGAATAAGGCCTTATCACAGGAAGTAGCAAATATCGAACTAATACTTTTTACAGTTGGCAGGCGCGATAGCAGAGAATTGACATTTATTTGTTATTACTTTCCCCTCCTGCGCTACCCTGCGCAGGGTTGCTATACCTCCCCCCCCCATCTACCATCTTTAGCCTATCTCTGTGCTAACGCCTATCTTTGAATCGCTTGCTTGCTGAGGCAAGCAGAGGATGAGAGGACGAGGAGAGGCCGATGCCGGATGCCGATTACAGGAGGACGGAGGTTTTAAGTTAAAATATCTATAATTTCAGAGTTATTTGCTTTATAGTGTAAGTTTTAATATCTAGAGTTTTAAAACTCTAACATTGCGGAGCGTTATATTTATTATTAAGCATGGATAATAATAAAGTAGATATTAACCAAATATAACCTTTATCCGAATTTCTAAGTCTTAAGGGTAAAGTTCTATCACCGAGAATAAACCCTATAATAAAAATTATTGATGGGGTAGTAAAGTTGTCAGTGTAAATAGGCGGCGTTTCCGCTACATCAGTAGAATTAAGACCTAATAAATTTAATTGATTCGATAGAGATAATTTTCGACTTGATTCATCTAAAGTAAACAATATGTATAGCAAGAACAAGGGCAGAAGGATCTGATTTTAAGTTATTAGAGGTTAGACATCGTATATCAGATAGTTTCGCCTTCGGGTAAATATATTTTTCTCTCGTGCAGTTACGAGCCTAACCATAAATACTATTAAAATATTTAGAATAGGAATTAAGTAAGATATCCCTACTTTCGAAGGATAAACGTATTACTAATTTTCCATGTTTATTACTAATTAAACTCAATATACCTGTTCGCCCTAGAACAAGTCAAAGAGTTAAAAAAATTATAGACTATCTGCTACGTGGTTAACAGCAAATACTGGTGAAAAATACTTAGCTCTAATTCGACAAGAAACAAGTCCTTCAGCCTGAAAACCCCCATTTGCTACTAGACGAACCTCCTCCAGCGCAGCGATATAAAAATTGGAAGGTAATTTAAAATTATCTTTATATTGTTCAAATTGCTCACGTGCTGTTAGAAGAAATAAACAAAGTATCTTTATCATTTGAATTAAAAAAGAAATTTGGATATAGATTAATATAAGAAATACTATCTCAATATAATTATCCAGCTTTTATTGACTATATCTTATCTTGCGTCTTATTTCGCATATTTCTACGTATAGTCGATGAAGTTTTATAAGCTCAGAGCTTTATAAATTTTTATTTTTCTCCGGTCCGTCCTGGCTTAAGGCGTTAAGCGTTTGGCTAACCACGAACGAGAGCAGACTGTCCTTATGGCTAGCAGGGCAACGGTGACGGGAAGAAAATAAATGAAGTGAAAAACTTGCTGGTTATCTTAAACAAGTTCTAAGATTTTTACTGTGATACACAGTACTTGAACTATAAGACTTTCAAGCATACAGTAGAATTTAGACAAACCGCTAGAAATTTCAGTTTGTTAGGGATAGATCTTAATATTGCATAGAAAGGTAAAAGATCGTTTTATATTAATTTATTGGAGTTGATTTTATAAAGCATATCTTTATAAATAAACTGAGATTTATTGTTTCTTCCGCTGGCTGGAGAGCCGAAGGAGCCGAAGCATGCAAATATAAATTATTTCTCCTTTTGATGTTTATATCGCTAACAGCCAGCGCCTATAGAACATTTTAAAGCGCCAAACATGTTTAGTGCGAAATTTAAAACATCTTACTAGGTAAAAACCATAATGTTTAAATGTAAACCTTTATATCCATCTATCCTAAACCATAAACCTCGCCCAAGATCCAATAAGCTAAACCTATGGTACTTAGTTGCTATATTTGAAGAAACCACTTTTAATTAGTCCAAAATATAAAACAGGTTTCTGTAATAATTAAAATAAGATAATGATAATGTGGCAAAACTAACTGAACTATAAATTCTATTTATTATTTTATCTGTAAAGGTTTTTTCTTTAAGTTTAAAGTCTTTTTGGCTGGCTGGCTAGCAGCAAGCAAGCAGACAGAGAAGGTTTAAATAATTTTAATATATGCTGAGCAGCGAATTAAGATGATGTATTCTTAAACTACTTTGTGCATAAATAAATCTCGACCATTTATAGATATTTTTGTATTTAGCCTTCACCTAGTCGCCTACAATAATATCATTTAAAGTACTACCAATAATAAATTTGGATCTATCGACTTTACTGAGTCTTTTGTTTTTTTGTGTTGGCAAGCCCCCCGAAGGCGCCGAAGGACTTGCAAGCCAGCAGACAGTCGAATACTTTCGCGGGGGTATGCTACGAGTACATACTAAACGTATAAAAGTTATCAGATCCAAATATAAATAATCCATTAGCTTTAATAATGGTTGGAATATATCTCCATCCTTGAATGAGTTATCATTATTAAACAATTTAAATTATAATAAACTTATTTAAGGAGCTTTACGTGTAGTCTCTGAGGTTCATATACTTGTAAAGATCATTTGGTTACCTGCTGATTATCCATTGTTACATACTCGAAATTGTTACTTTATTAATAAAGTATTCAAGTCTTTAGGAATTTCCAACATATAGTAAAGTTAATTATTCATAAGATTACTCTTAAGCATGGCATCTTTTTCTATACCATTCTGGAACAATCGAAGCTGGAGTTTGCATTGGATTAGCTGGAATATAGTTATCACTGTGACCTAATAAATTAGGATAGTAGAAAACTATAATAGATAAAACTAATAAAAATAAAAATATTGTAACAAGATCTTTAAATGTGAAATAAGGGTGCATAGAATATCTATCTGAATTAGATCCTACCCCATTAGGATTATTAGAACCTTGAATATGTAAAGCAATTAAATGTGCAATAGCTAAAGCAGCTAATATAAAAGGTAATAAATAATGTAATGAAAAGAATCTATTAAGAGTGGCATTACTTACAGAAAACCCTCCCCAGATTAGCTCTACTAAATCTTGTCCAAAAATAGGGACAGCAGATAATAAATTAGTAATAACTGTTGCACCCCACAATGACATTTGACCATAAGGTAAAACATAACCCAGGAAGGCTGTACCCATCATTAAAATAAAAATAATAACTCCAATAGTCCATACTAATATTCTAGGTTCTTTATATGAACCATAGTATAAACCTCTAGCAATGTGCAATCTCCCTCGCTAATTAAGATTTAGAAATAACTTTATGATATACAAAACCTTTTTAATATTATTTGTAATACAAGCATAATATTTTAATAGTTGAGTATAGTGATATTATTATATATACATAATCTACTCTAATTAAACATAAATAACGGGAGATTAGATCATTTCATATTCCAGATAATAATTTGAAATTATACTACTTTCTAAAACATAATTACCATTATTAAGGAATACAGGCGTATGATCGTTGAAGATAGTAATTCCTTGCTAATTATTCAAGAATATTGTTTTTTACCTGATTACAATAAATAACTATGTATTACACGGTACATTATCCTTTTTGAATTTTTTAGCATATAGCCTGTGGCTTTAAATATTTAATTTAGTAGAAATTATATATTTAGGCCCTTATGCATTTATCTCGTAGCGCTCTCTGCTGCGCTGGCGCCAGCGAGCGCCTTAACGCCTCCGACTCTTTATAATTCTGGCTTAGGGATAGAATAAAAGTATATTCTTCTTTATATCCTTTTCCAGTATCCAGATTCTTTCTCCTCATAGGATACTGCTCCTATAGCTTTACCACCAGATCTAAAACTATCAAAAGGTGATCCTTTAATTTCTACCCCGTTTTTATAAATGTATACTTTAAACCCTTTTCTACTTCCTTTACCTAGAGCGTTTTACTTTTTCCTTATATAGGCGCTCGCTGGCGCCAGCGCAGCAGAGAGCGATAAGGAGGATCCATTGTAAAAAGGTTTTCTATTTCTTCAACATCGATGAAATCTGATAAATCAGAAAAGTATCTCTTCGAATTCTTATTATTAGATAATTTTAATAATAGCTCTTTACCTTTAGGCAAATGATTATAACCGAATATAAAGATATATAATACTAAACTCCATATTGAAAAATCTATTTCTTTTCTACTATAAAAAGACAGATTTCTAAAGAAAGGGTAAATATATTGAAATAAAACATCTATATCAGTTATAACTAGTTGATAAGCAATTTTATTGTTTTTAATAATACAATGAGGTTTTTTAGGAATAATTAAATTTGTGAAAGGTGGTGAAAGAGGAACATTTTGTAGAAAATAAGATATTTCTTCTAATATTTTTTTATCTTTTTGAGTAATACCAAAAACTACATTAGAATTGCTAAAATTAAAGGTTCCATCTCCTTCAACAAATCCAACCAGCCAGTTTTTATTAATCATATCATTAGATAAAATATAGCCTTCATAGTTAGTTCTAAAGTTATTCATCCCTTTTTTAAGATCAACTATCTTATTAAAGGTATTGATACTTAAAGATTGTACTTGTTCTGATTTTTTTAATAGAATAGCCTTTCTCCAATCTCTATAATTCAATTGGTTATGTGTAAGTAAAGGATACTTGTCAAAAAGAGGTAAAAGATTTTCAATTATTATTTGAAAAGAATGTACACGAAAACTACAAGTTGTACCCTTGATTGATACAATACCTATACCCAATTTATCTCTAATAGTATATAAAACAGCTACATCTTCAATATGCAAAGTTATTTGAAATACAAAATGGACTTCTTTATTATTTTTAATATTAATTATAAATGCAGCTTCTGCATCTGAAAAACCTACAAACCATTGAAGAAAATCATTATATTGAATATTCACCATAGTTTTATTATTAGAAGGATTAATAGATTTAGGCAAAGATTTAATTACATTTAAGAAATTATCAATAATTCTTTTGAAAACAGTACTATTAAAAAAAGGATAATATAAAAAATGATAGTCGAGTAGTTTAAAATAAATGCAAAAAAATTGAGCATATACAAACATAAAGAAAAATGAAGCAACATTAGCATGAGTATATCTCACAGCCCAACCACTATTAACATCTCTCATAATATGTTCTACAGAATTGAAAGCAAAATCTACATGTGGTTGATAATGCATTGCAAGAAAAATACCAGTTAATATCTGTAATACTAAACAAGTACCTAATAATGAACCAAAATTCCATAGATATGATATGTTAGCAGGTTGAGGCGAATCTATAATATAAGAATTTATTATTCTAAGTAAAACATGTTTCTTAAACGTTCTCATTTTTTTTTCTTTATTAATATTGTTATTATTATTGTTATATTTTATTATTATTTTTATTATTTTATTATTTAATATTTATTATAATTATTTATTAAAATATTTTTATTTATTTATTTATTTATTTATTTATATTTATTATTATTTTTATTATTTTTATTTATTTTTAATTTATTATTTAATATATAATTCTTTTTTTTTTATTTTTTTTTTTTATTATTTTTATTTATTTTTAATTCATTATATAAATACTTATTCTAATTTTATTTAATTATTTATTAAATTTAAAATTTTTTTTATAAAGTTTACTGTTACATTATTTGCTTAAAATAATCCTTATTGTATATAAAAATATTTATTAAAATAATACGCTGCTATACTTATAATATTATTATTTTAATGATGTAGTGTTATTATTTAATAATATAGTCTTATTTTAAGGGTATATATTTATAAAAAAAAGTATTTATTCTTAACACTGTAACTATAAAATAGTATTAAAAAAAAATATTTTTTATTTATTTATATAAATTAATTATTATAAATTTAAATAAGCCCAAGAAGATTCGAACTTCTACAGATTCCTTATCAAGAAATTATTCTACCCTTAAATTATGGGCCTGATAAAATTTATATATATATTTTTTTTTTCAATATATATCGGTATATTTATAGTTTTTTAACTTAAAACTAAACTACTTTTAATATAATATATTTAAACTCTTAGTACTCTATTTTCTTTTGTGTTTTTTTTATTAAAAAGATAAAAAATTATAAATAATAAAAACACAAAAGAAATATAATAAAATTTTGTTATATAAGCCTTATTTAAAGATTTTCTAGCATCATTAAATGAACTAGCGGCTCGCTTGCTCAGCAGCAGCAAGAGAACCATCTAAATGATAGATATTAACAGGAATGGAACCTCGAGTATCTTCCCCTTTTTTTAACCAAGAAACATCATAACTAGTAAATTTAATATATACTGTAGTATCATATTTTCCTCCTATCGCTCTCTGCTGCGCTGGCGCCAGCGAGCGCCTACCATTTATCAAAGGTTTAAATTGGTTTATAAGATCTTGCTCTAATATTGCCCTTGAGTTAAAATATATTTAGCCTTTTAGTTTTTAAATAATTTAAAAAAAGTTAGGTACAATATGAATTATAGAAAAAAGCAGTGTGCATTTATAATCTTTATCTTGCTTATGTAAAGATCAAGATAGCACTCCTCTAAATTGTTCCTTAAGTTTATCTGCTGCGCAGCGCTATCTATATGACTTGCAACAGAACCCTTTTACTATTTAATTGTTGATTAGCTTGCTGGCGCCAGCAGCAGCCAGCAGAAACAGGGTAGTCCCACTGTATAAATAAGGTAAAGAAGAAGGATCTACATCTAACCATAAATATTCTTTTAATTAGGTACTAATTTAACATCTAATACCTTAGCCTTTAAAATATCTGGTAAATCTTATTCAAAATAAATAGATGTTTTATATTATCTTCTCCTTCGGCTCCTTCCGGGGGGGGGGTAAATTGCTGGCTGCTATGCGCATAAAAATTAAAGTTTATTTAGCTTTCTTAATTTATTTGTTTTGCGGGATCTACTAAAACTTTAGAGTTATTAAATTTAATAACAGATAAGCGCACCTTTACCTTGCGTACTAATTTAAGAAAAGAATAGTTAACAAATAGCTGTAGTTATCTCTCTATCGCGCTCTCGTACTTTCGTAGCGCTCTCCAGCTAGCGCCTTAACGCCTGCCAGCCTGTAAGGGGGAGAAAAATATAATAATAATATAAAAAGAAAGAATAAATACTAGTAAGGAGCAATATCGAATGCTACTAGTATACTTGGTACAAGTATTATGAAGGCTACAGCTACAGGTAACAAATTTAACCAACAGAATTCTATTAGTTGATCATATCTAAGTCTAGGTAAAGTAGCTCTCACCCATACGAAAACAAAGCATATTAAAGCTGTTTTAATTCCTAAAACTAAAGATTGTAAATTAATGAAAGAATCATTAACAAATAATTCAGGCGCGTTATAACCACCTAAGAATAAAATAGATGTAATACATGAAAATAATATAATTGAGCTATATTCACTTAAAAAGAAAAATACAAAAATAATAGAACTATGTTCAGTAAAGAACCCTGCAACTAATTCTGATTCCAAAT
>NW_020939773.1:0-28283 GCF_003851025.1 Sparassis crispa | reverse complement strand
TCTGGTGCGGTTTGATTGTAAAGATGCAGGCGCTCGCTGGCGCCAGCGCAGCAGAGAGCGATATAGGGAAAGGGGATGTTATATTTAGAATTTTTAGATATAAAGATTGGAGCTAAAGGTGATATTTTATTAAATTATTTCTTAGAATAATCTAGATAAATTTACATATAAAATACCTATACATACTATTACTATAATTAAAAAAATCGAAAAAGAAAGCAAAGTTTTGTATTTTTCTTCTTAATCTTATAAAACGAGCAATTTTAGCTGTTTTCTAAATCAAAATATTCAATTATTAAATTTCCATAATAATTAAGGAATAAAAATATAGCAGCAGTTAAAATTGCTAAACTACCTGATATATGAATTATAATATATAATTGATCTAAAGTTAATGTAGAGAAATATGAAAAAAAATCTTCTAAAAATTTATTGGTTGGAAGTTCTTTAATCTTATCTGCTATTTCTATAGAATGGTGTGCAGTTATTCCATTTTCGAGTTTTTCAAAGTTTTCAGGGAATTTCGAAGGGTCTTGTCGTACAATGTTTCAAGTTTCATTAAAGCTATTAACTGTTTTATCTGTTTTTTCCCACGCTTGCACAATTTCTATATTATTAGATATATGCTCACCATTTTTTTCTAATGTCTCTGCTACTTTATTTTCTAGTTCATTTGTTTTATCTATTAATTTTGAAATTGTGTTGTGTTGTTCTTGTATAGTTTGTTGGCTTTTGTTACCATCTATATAAGCTTTAACACCTACAATAAAGCTAGCGAAAATGATACCTTCAATTATTCTAGGACTTATTCTTCTCATTTTATTTTGTTTTTATTTTATTAATTTTTTAAATATTACATTTCATAACGAATGCTAATTAATTATTAGAATTAATTAACTACTTAACAATCCACATATTGTAATATACATACGTTTTACTTTGAAAAATATGTGTTTAATGTTGTATATAATAATGCTACTAGCTTTATTATTCGAGGCATATAATTGTTAAGTTAAAGCTAAAAATAGATATTGGGTATAAAAGAATTATTAATAATTCTTTATTAGCTTATTCTTATATGTTAAAAAGAAATTACTAAAAAAAATAATATATTATATAAGAGTAAAACTTTTCCTTTTTTTCTTTATTTTTACTTCGCTTTAATTATTAATAATACTTAATTCAAATAATAAAATGGCTATATTTAAAATGATCATTTCATCAAAATCTAAAATTTTTAAAATTGGCGCATAAAACAACTTGATTGGGGCGAAAAACAAAATTAATTATAAATAAAATAAATACTTTAAATATAGAATAAGATAAAAATGATCATTAAAAGATAAAATAATAGGTTTCTTCTAAATATTTCATATAATAGTATTTTATAATCTCTATGTTCTTTATTATCAATAGGCGCTCCCAGAAATAACATTAAATATATTATAAATGTTGGTGAGATAAAGATTAAAAAAGATATAAATAAAATCATATAAAGTATTTCAATTAAATAGCTAATATAATATAATAAGATAAAATGAAATATAAAATATAATTTATAATTTATAATGTTTTATAATAAAGTGTAGTTTTCTAAGAAATAAGAATTTTAATAAGAAGATATGTTGCCATCCATCCTCTAGATTATTCTAACAAAGAATATGAGGAGCAGGATCAGTAGTAAAATATAAATATAAAGTATATATTTCTCTCTTTAAGATAGAGGCAATAATCAAATCAATCTCTTAGTTTTTCTAGCCAATAGAAAACATAAGGGGCAAATCAGAATTATTCTCATTATCGTTAGATAATGGAAAATCATTAAAATCTTTTACTATAGATATAACTCTAATAGTAACAGCTAATAAAACCTTTAGTAATAAAGATTTAAACATTTTGAAATAAATAATAAAGTAATAGATTCTAACAATCAAGACAAGTATAGCATCGTCCTCCCCCTTCTAAACGGCAGCGGCTGCAGTGCAGGGAGAAGGGAGATGACAGGAGGGTAGAAGGAAAACTACCATCTATGAGATCAAGGCTATTTAATATCGCTCGTGCCTACATTAAATAATATCTTTATTTCGTTCGTTCATGGTTAGCCAAACGCGTAACGCTTAACGCCTAAATACAAGAAAAAGAACCATTTTGTTATTATATCTGTATATAATTATATTAAGTAAATATTTCTATTAATTTAGGTAATAATATATAAATATTAATAAAGATTTGAGGTAATAAACCTAAGAATATCCAAGTAAAACTAAGTTTTAAATAGTATTGTTGTAACTTTCTACGTAACTGAATAAACTTAGCTATTTTAGTTGTTTTCTAAATCAAATCGTTTAATTAAATAATCACCATATAATATTAAGATAATTGTAATTGTATAACTTAAGATTATAGTATTAAAAAATAAACTACCTAAAGCTAATAATTCTTCTTGACTTAAACCTTTCAGAAATTCTTGAAAATTGAAATCTAGATCAAAAATATTACTTTCTTTAATCTTAGTTATTTGGTCATTTATTTCCCCTTTTTTAGTTGAAATTTCCTGATCATAGTAAATTAAATTTTGTTTTATAACAGATTCTGAACTCAATAAGCTTAAATCTTCTGAACTTAGTTTTTCCCCACTATTTTGTCTTGATTTAAGTTCAAAAATAATTTGTAATCTATTATTTAAATCAGATTTCTGACCATCTATTTTAAAGAAACTTTCAATTGACTCACCCAAATGGGATGTTTCTGCCTTAAATCAAGTTTTTGTAGCGTCACTCACATTTCTTTCTTTATCTAATTCTGCTTCTAATATATCTTTTTTATTCTTATATTCTCCTAAGACTGATTTTCTATCATCATTTTTAAAAAAGGTATAATAAGCCAATATACCCGGCACATAGAAGAAAAGTAGGTCTCTTATAGTTTTTCTCCCAGCCGCACTGCTTTCAATAAAGTCTCTATTTTCTAAATTACTTTGTTCTATTATATTATATTCTTGATAGAATAAATAGATAGTTAATATAATTAATAAGAATAGAAAAAATAGTTTAAATAAGATAATAATTGATAAGTTATTAAATAGAATCATTATATTTAAATTTTATTTTTTAAAATATAGAATATATATTTTTATTTTACTGTCTTAATATATTTATCAAGCATCTCGCGTTGAAATATAGCACTTATAAAGCATCAAACATATATCACAAAATATGGATACATAAGTGAGAGTGAACACCTTACCAACACCCACCCCGGCGAAGCGGCCACCCTATCCTTCGATAAAGAAATAAGGAAAGTTATGTGGTCCTAAACCGGATAAGATTATGATATTACCTAGATTCAATTAAATAAATACTTAAATTTAAGTATCATTGAAAAGGCTAAAAATTAGGCATCATAAATAAGATCTTAAGCATTTAAAGATGATATCATATAAAATATCATTTACTGTCTTCAGCGTTCGGGATTTGAACCAATATATATTCTCTGACCAAAGAATATTTTACCAATTGAATTATACTTAATAATAAATGATAAATTATATAGGCGCTGGCTGTTAGCGATATAAAGGAAAAAATTTTTTTTTTGAGAATCTTGAATAAAATGAAAGGCGCGTATGTATATCTAGGCGCTTGCTTGCTTCGCCGGAGAGCGATATAAGACAAACAGAAGGTAAGTTATCGTTTAAAACTTTAACTGCTTATAGATTCATTTTATTTAAATGATAAAATATAATCCATTGAAATATATGATTTTGATATAAAATATAATTCTTATAAGTTGTATTGTAATTATAATTATAATTATAATTGATTGATTGATTTCTACACAAAATTTGCTGGCTCTCCAGCCAGCGCAAATTTAGATGAAATGACGATTTTAAAGAGAACAATTTTGGTTTATTTTAAGGAAGTATTTAATAACTAAAGGGAGATTTTTTATATTTATAGAATAGTTCTACTCATATATCTACTTGTAATTTAGAAACATTTACTAGGACTTTTAAAAAAGTTATAATTTTGATATGATATTCTGCTGTCCTCTCGCTTGCCAGCCTAGGGGAAGGCGAGATTTAAATGTATATACTATTGCTTCATCTTCACTGCTTCACATAAAGTGAACATCTCCCCATTCAAAGACAAATATTATTATCATCTCTATTTTAAATTAATATTATCCTTAGTACAATATTAAACTTTTCTTAATCTTTTTCTTTCATCCAAGTTTAACAAGCCCCAACTAGTATTTTTATACCAACATATATCGCGCCTGACAACTAATGTTATCATAATATTTTGTATTTTAATAATATGCAACTAATACTAATACTAGTCTACATAATAATATTTAATTAAAGGTATACCATGAGTCTAATACCTCTTTTATAAGGCTTAAAGTTTAGGCATCAAGTCTTTATGTATATAAAGCTCAAGATTCAATATGAGTATCTTCCTTCATTATAATGTGTATAATTTTTAAAGTGGCTACACAACCCCCTATTCCCCCCTCCCGCTAGCCCGGCGGCAAAATTTCATTTTATCTTTTTTTTGTCTTTGCTGGCTAACAGCCAGCGACCACGAGACAAGGAGAGGAGGGTAATTAATTTTAGGTTTATCCGAGAGGTAATAATTTTATATATCGCTCTCTGCTGCGCTGGCGCCAGCGAGCGCCTTTATTTTTTCTACACCAAATTGTTGATATTCTTCTGTTTTAATAGACCAAAACTCTATAAATACATCTAGTAATTCTTTATGATCTGTGCTTTTAATTTTCTGTATACTTGAAATATTTCTATATAATCCGTTTAATAATCTTACTTTGAATGCAACAATGACATATTGATTTTTTTTCTAGTTTAGAAAGGACGGTAGTATTAAAAGTATATAATGATTTTACTATTAAGTTCTCAGTTAAAAGATTATTTGGTAAAAAAAACAAAAGAATGAAAATCTAACCATTTCGCCATTTTTTAATTTTGTTTTGTTTTTTGTTTCATAATGAATAGAAGAGGTTTTAATTTTATCCTATGAATACACCTCTCTCTGCTTGCTTCGGGTGCTAGCTTGCTAGCAAGCAAGCACCCGAAGGAAGCAAAGCAAGCCAGACCGCATAGCCTACATAGAAGAGTAGCAGGGGGGGTTAAAAATATATATATTTTATTTTTAGTTTTTTTAAAAATATATTTAATTACTAAGAAAATTTAATACAGTTTCTATAGTATCTCCAACTGTTCTTGTTCCTCCTTCAACATCTTCAATCGCTGCTACGGCTTGTGAAGTTAAAGTTTCAGGGGTATTAGAAACATCCGAAGGCTGGAGAGCCGAAGGACCGACAGAGGGGTGCTCTACTATAGGAAAGTCTTTTATTGGTGTAGAAACAGCAGACGATTCTAAACTATTATTAGGTGTTTTATCTATTAATAAAGGTTTAATAACTGGTCTAATCTGTTCTAATTTGCTATTAGCCGTTTGTTCTGTAATATCAACCGATTTTAAACTACCATCAGCCACTTGAACTGGTGCATTGTTAGAGTTAGTAGAATCTATATCTTGCTCTACTACTCGAATCGTAGAAACAGTAGATGTTTTGAATAAATCTTCAGTATTAAGGTTATAATCTTCATTATTTATTTTTCCTTCACCATGTTGTAAACTAGAAACTGTTGGAATTTCGGTTAAACTTTCTGCATCTTGAGCATCTTCTGCCCAATCTTTTACATGATGTCTTTTATTTAAATAACTTAAATATTTTTCATAAAGCACTTCTTTAAAAACATCACGGTCCACATATCCTCCTGTCATACCGTCATCCCCCATCAATAGTTGACCGGAGGGAGGCGCTGGCGCGAAATGGGGGAGGGGGTAAGGGATATAATAGTCTGCAGTGACCTTTTCATAAAAACACTCATATTCTCTAAGAGTAGATCGAGCCTCGTCAGGATATTCTTTTTCTCCTTCTCACGTGCTGGGTGTGTTTGTTTCAGTTTCTGTCATGTTTAATTCTGTTTGAGTACTTATATTTGAAGGACTATTTTGATTTAAACCTTTTACAGTAGACTCAGAATCAAAACTCACAAAACTTTCAGTTTCTATTTCATTCTCTGCTTCAGTTTGTGCCTCTAGATCTTTTTCCTCGGGTAGTTGTTCATCGGTTTGCACGCTTTCATCTACTTTATTATTTGAATAAATTTTATAATAAATAAAACCACCCAATGATAAAATAGACAATGTTCCAAACACAGCGTAAGTAAATAAGTCTGTTGGAGTAACAAGACTTGATAAAACGTTTTCCATTTTTTGTTTTGTTTTTTGTTGTTTTTTTAAACAGAAGAGATATTTTATCTCTGCGACTTTTATCCTTAAATAAAATCTACACATGATATATTTTATATATATTTTTATGTAAACAAATTAAAATAAGAATATTTAATATTATATTATATTATATTATATTATATTATATGTAAGTAAATATTATAGGAAGAGAAAAATTATCACTTCTTTTGTGGTTTGGTTTTTAAGAGTGTGGGTGATATCTAATAATTTTACGCACTTCGGCGACGATAGAATAGGGTAAAAAATTTAATTTAAAATTTTAATTCCTAACATTCTCAAACAACTAAAAATTATACTTAATAGAAAAATAATACATAATATTCCATCTATTAATACATAAACTAAAGATGTATTTTCAAAATACAAAAGAAATTTTTTTAATCTAGGATATTTAATTTCTATATTATCTTTATATTTATTTAATAAAATTATAGCAGAAAGATATCCAACAACATTTAAAAAACATAATAAAGCAATAATAGCTAATAAAAATATACCAAAAGAGAAATTAATAATAGGTAATGCATCATCAGGTATTTCTATATTTAAATAATTTAATATTATAGGTAAGAAGAATGATTTATTATAATTTAAATTATTATATAATAAATATTTTAAATAGGAAAATCGATTAATTAAATAAAATTTTAAATATTTTGTTTTCATTGTTTTTGTTTTTTTAAGAAGAGGTGAAATATAATTAAGTATATTACTTCTTAATTGATACTTAATGTGGAAGTTATTGTTTAAAAAGAATAATACTTAGAATGTACAGTCTACGCACATGGTTTAGATCTTACTAGGCGAAGCAGCCAAACACATTATAAACTTATATTAAATATTATTATTTAATACAATATATATATTTTTTATAATTTAATATTATATTATTAGCAGCGAAATTAAATAATTTTACTATTAATTAATATTTGGCACATCATAAGCTTATTTTGTTTTTGACCGGTTTGCTATTTTAAATATATTTTAATGATAATAGCAGAGCTTGTTCATAATATCAATAAGCGCTGCGAATAAACAATTTTTATTTTTATACAAAATTTTATTATTACATAATTTCAGGGTCCGAAGGCGCGAGCGATATATTAAATACGTACTTACATCTGAATAATTTTATATATTGTATAGCATTACGCGCGTAAATAAATGTTAAATCGTAATGAGATTTTGCGATTTTAATAGAATAATATATATTACTATTATAATTTAATAAAAAAAACAAAAACAAAACATCTTTAAGTGAAATCTTTATACTTTATATACCTATATTATTTAAGGTAAGTAAAGAATAAGGTAGAAGCTTATAAAATGTAATTGATAAAGAATTTTAAATATTTTTGTTATCTTTATGAATAATCAGATTCGAACTGATGAACTCTACTTGGAAGGTAGATGCTATACCAACTTAACTATACTCATAGTTTATATTACGTTATGTTCTTTTAAAATAGATTTTAACTATCAATATGTGTCTAGCAGCAAATATATTTTTATATTATATAAAAATAAAAAATATAAATAAGGTATATTAGAAAAGTTAAATATGCGAAATTTTTATGATAAATAAGTATTCATTTTATTTTTATTAGAAAAATAGTAACATCAGGAAAACTAGCATAGATTTCCTTAAAAGGTTTTTTTGTCTTTATACACCCCTTCCCTTCGCTGGCTCCTTCCCTTCCCTTCGGCTGGCTGCTGCCCTTCGGAGTCGAGCGAAGAAAAGGTACCGCATGTCCTGCAGCTTCTAAAACAGTCTCTCCTTCCTCTCGCTTGCCAGCCTAGGGGAAGGCGCGGTCTAGAAACACCAGCCGCAACTTAGCAGCAGCTCTTCCAGTAACAGCGCAACCAAACTTAGCACAATAGATTATTCTACTTAATTGTGTAATTATATCGCTGCGCAGCCAGCCTAGGCTAATTTCTAACCTAAAAATCTTTACTTTTATAAATTAAAGTATAAATACCATAAACTATTTTTATTATAAAAATAATTAGCATTTGCGGAATTAGAGCCATAAATAAAATGAAATATTGTATTAGGTTAAGGAATATAAGATATGTTTTTGTAATAAAAAGTATAAAACAACCACCACCGATAACACGCCGAATAAAAAGATGTCCATAGAAAGTTTCTACTGATTTTGGAAGAATAGGCATACTAATACCTTTTTTAATTCCTAGTATTATGGAATTTGTATTTAAATTTTTAAATTTTTTATTCTTTTTCTCGTATTTTTATTTTATCGCTAGCCAGCCAGCGCCTGTCTAATTTAAGAAGAGAAAAAAATTAAATAATATAATATATTATAATAAGGTATCCCTATTAAAATACTAAACAATATATAAATAATTAAAAAATAGAAAGATCTATCATACTCTCTTAAATACTCAAGATCAAAGAGATTATTCGAACTAATACTCTTCCTTATCTATTTTAAGATAAAATACCATAATATATCCCCGCCTGGCGTTAAGGCTATGCGGTCGACGATACGAGACAACAATATTACAATTACATTAAGTTATAAATTATTTAATCTAATTGACAAATTGTTCTTAGTTAAATTGACAGAATAAAAAAGGGTAGAGAGTTCTAACCCTTTTTCGAAATGTACAATCCTTAACATCAAGTCTATTTAATAAATTAGTAATGCTAAACTAAATACTTCACAGTAATTACATTTGCATCCTATTTAGAAATGTTCTATTTCTTAAAAAATTAGATTCTCTTATTCTCGAAAAAAAGCGAGATAAGAATATAATGATAGTATCTAGGGGGTAGTTTCATACTTAATATTCATTCAGTATTTATCTTTAATGTTTGTGGCTACCCAACTATGCTCTTTATATCGCGCAAGCGCCTAAAACAATTGGTACACTAGAGAAACACAGCCTATTGATCCTTTCGTACTAGAAGGTCGACCCCTTTTTACTATTTTTCCCTCCAGAAGATAGGGACCATACTGACTCACGTCGTATTAAACCCAACTCGCGTAACCTTTTAATCGGCGAACAGCCGAACCCTTCCAAACATCTGCACCCTGGAGGATAGGTTGAGTCGACATCGCATTATCATAAAATATAATATAATAATATTCGGATGAATTTATTCTCCTGCGCAGGAATAATAATTCATCCGAATATTTATATATTTTATGCAATATTAGTCTAAATTAAATAAAAACTAATACTCTTAACCTTTCAGGTAAGTTTAGATCATATATTCATCCAGTACCAAGAGAACGTTGGTAAAGCTCTGGATGTTGACGTGTGATCGTTGAAGTGTTAAAAGTTCTAGAGTTGCTTACACCTAAAACTAGTAACTTACCTGCTGATTGTCCAATATTTCAAATTTTTACTTTTTATCTAACACTTAAGTTAAATAATTAGTATTGAAAGCTCTAAGGATGTTCCAGCAAATAGCCAACTTCTAAGTTAATATTTCTATTAAAATACCCCGATGTCAGAATATTTATATATTTATAATTTACAAGTCAAAAATGTCTATATCCATTTCTGACTCTGATTCACTTACAAAATCAGAAGTATCTTGTTTAAATTCTACTTCTAGCAGCATTTTATTTTATAAAGCATTGTATCATGAGTTACGAGATGTGAGATTAAATTAGGTTTTAATGGATCTAATGTTCCTTTATATCGCTCCAGCCTATCTAGATTCTTTCATAAATGGCGTGAACCCTTTTTCTCGCGCTAGCGCCTGTAGTTGTTAAATTAAAATTTAGTTTAAGAGCTTCTCTAAGAACATCGCGAGATTTAAAACTATCTGTAGGCTAGAGCGATATAAAGTTACACCCCCCTCTTTTGACTCGTTGACGGTCATCCATTATCCAAAAAGCTAAACTTCTTTCTGTTAAATGTTCCGCGATGTTAGAAGGTATTATTTTTTTACCTGATTCGTCTAAAAACAACTAAAGGTCTTAAAGCTTCAAGCGATTGAGTTCTGAAATACAATATCGCGCCTGTCTAACATTATATCTTGAATCTTCTCTTGAATATTCTTTAATAGAATCTTCAATTAAAGGTAGACCTCCCTCTTTAACTAAGGTATGTAAGTGATTTCTGTTAGCCATTTTTTTACTTGATTGTTCAAAAGTAATAAAAGCTTTATCTAATCCTACTCTACCGATATGCGCATCTCCTAATATTACTCCTACTAACATGTCTTTAAGTATTTTATTCATATTTTAAAATATTAAAATTTTTTAGCCTGCTGGCGCCAGCAATTTGCTCTTTTACCTAAACTAATTAATAGCTATTAAATATAACAGACAAAAGGCTGAAAACAAGATATTAAAATTAATTAATCTCAAGTAGGTTTAACCTAGAATAAGTGACCAAATAAATTGGCAGGTAACTATAGTATTAAAGTATTTTTAATTAAAAAATACTATTAAAAATTTTATATATTTTAATTAGCTTATTAGCTTAATAAAAGAGAAAAAAACAAAACGAATTTTTGAATTAAAATCGTGAAAAATAAATAAATAAAATTGCTGTGCAGCGCAAGGTGCCAAACAGCCGGGACAATGTGTACTCTCACCAGCTATCAGCCTGTTATCCCTAGCGTAACTTTTATCCGTTGATCTTCGTCTATTCCATATTATAGCGAAGGGTCACTATGCCCTACTTACGTATCTGCGGGACTTCTGGGTCTTACAGTTAGGTATGCATTCAGCCATTACGCTATTACAACTTTTCTCACTAGTTGATTGTTCCCCATACAAATTTCTAGCTCTACCTTTTTTTAAATATAAATTACAATTTTCAGTCAGGATATCACACAACATGACCATCCCCCCGCTATCCCCTCACATCGCTGCTGCCTTCGGAGTCGAGCGCCTCCTCCTGTCATCTATTGATGGGGGAGGAAGGAGGACGAAGGACAGGAGGAAGGATGCCAGGTGATATTATTAAATAAAAATCTTTGGATGTACTTTGCTACTTTATCAAAGACGACCGCCCCAGTCAAACTGCCAATTAGTCAACTCTCCCTCTATTTATAAAATATAAGGTAAACCTTGACCCAACCAAAGTTTTAAGGTATTCCATCTTTCGTCTGTCGACATCCCTAATCACTATTAACTAAGGTTGTTGTAGATCAACATGATAACTAACTACAGTAAAGCTGCATAGGGTCTTCCCGTCCACCTGGAGGCAACCCGCATCTGCACGGGTAATTCAATTTCACTGAGCAAGTTGTAGAGACAGTGAGACCATCGTTACACTATTGATACCGGACCACATTTAATGGCCAATTTATTTTGCTACCTTTGGATCCTCATAGTTAAGACCGCTATTAACCAGACTTTCGATTAGTAACTATTTATTACCTCTCTTATATTAATGGCATTGGGCAAATTTCATTCAGAATACTATTATCTTAATTATTGCTCTGAATTGTGTTTTTAGTAAACAGTCGGGGCCTCCGATTTTGTGACACCACCTAAAATTTAGTAAATTTTAAACGGTTCCTCTTTTCGTCAAACTTATGAGGATAACTTGCCGAGTTCCTTAACAACTTTTAGCTCTACGCCTTAGTATTCTCTACCTACGAACCTGTGTCGGTTTAGGGTACGGTAGACTAAATTAATGTAAAATTAATTTATTAAAACTTATTTTTCCTGGTCCATTAATTTACATATGGACTTTCGGTTATATACTCATCAGCCAAAACTTTGGTTTTGGTCCTTAGAGGCCGCATTCACATAAGGCGATTTAACCTTTCCTTATAACCCTTTCGTATTCGGCGAGAAGTTTTATAACTTCTTTTTACGTTACTCATGTCAGCATTCTCTCTTCAGTTACCTAAAAACAATGAAACACTGTTTTATTTTAAGTTTTACTGAATGTTCTACTACCTATATTAAAAATAAAAAAATGATATTTTTATTTAAAATAAACACGATATCGGTTGATTATTTAGACCCGTTAAATTTTAGGTACAACATTCTAAGAGTTGATACGTTGTTACCGAACGTTCATTAAAAGATAGCTACTTCCCTTTTCTATCTTTTTGCTTGGCTTGCCCCCTCCTTCTCCTTCGGTCCTTCACGAGAGCGAGTCTATCATCCTTGGATGGCTCGGCTACCGCAACGAGAGGGGATAATAAAAATAAATAATAAATTAAAGAAAATTTTAATTTTTATGTACCTTATGTAGTAATTTTAGATATTCTGATTTGTTTAATAGACGACGTTTTCCTAGTTTGTTTGTATCATATGCTAATTCTACTATTTTTAGTTTAGTATCTAATGTAAGATTTTTATCATTTTATCGCGCCAGCGCCTAATATTAAACTAACTTCTTTAAATTTTTTATAATGCATTTGTCGTGTTGAAAGTAAAGGATTATTATCCATAAATGGAATTAATATATCAATAATTTGGTTTAAACCAGTAATTGTATATACTAATTCATCTTTTGAACCTATTTTAATGCTTCCTATTCCTTGTAATTTAGATTGTATACCTTCTAATAAAGATTTAGATTGATTATCAGTTGTAATACTAAAACCAGTCTTAATTGAACCTTCTTTATGGAAAGAAATATAAAAACTACCATCTCCATCTATTATACCTGCTATATTATCATTACTTATCTCTGTTTCTATTGAAAGATATTTATTATTAATTAATTTGTTTGAGAGCATAAAATCAGTAACATTCATTACACCTAATTTAGAATATAATAAATTTATTCTATCTTCTGTTCTATTACTACTTAAATTCATTGATAAAGCATATTTTAATAATTCTCTTCTTTCTTCTATTGTTCTCATCTCTTTTTTATATAAAGAGATCACAATTTTTTCAAACAAAGTAAATGCATGTAATTTAGCGCAAAATACTGGAAATTTCTTAAAATGAGGAATGATTAAATTATAAAGTTCATCAAGTCTATCAACTACTAATTCAGCTGCATGTTTATTAATGTGCATTATTACAACACCACATCCTAAATAATTTTGAATACCATCTAGTACGTATTTGGAATCTAAATCAGTTGTTATAGTAAATTTAGGTCTAAATTGAAGACCAAAAAGAGCTTTAGCTGATAATGATACAGTACAAAAGAAAGAACCATCCGTTTGTGTTAAACCAGTTATATATCCAGGTGACATAATAAATTCTTGGTTCATAATATTTTTTAGATTGTTTGTAGCTGTATTAATTTTTCTTATTTTATTATTAATATATTGCTGGCTGGCTACGCAGCCAGCGCCAAAATAAAAATTTTGGAATTAAAAACTTTTCACTATTTTAATAGAGTTTAGGGTGCTAGCCTTCTTTATTGACTATGGGTATTTAAACCAGGTGAACCAACAACCTTCTAGTTACTTTGCTAATAACTTATGAAAACAAATATTTTTTTAAATTTTATCGCGCTGGCTGGCTACGCAGCCAGCAAGCGCCTATCTATTTTTGTCAATTACTTTCATAATTGAAAGACTATGTCATTATTATCATATGTAAACATATTATTAATATTAAGCGTATAGTCGTTGAAGAAATGAGAATTTCCTGCAAGTAGCCCATTTTGTTATATATAAATATTTTACTTATAATTAAGTCTTTATATCTTTAGGGGTTTCTTGCACATAGCTTAATTTTTTTTAGTAGCTCGAAAGTAGTATGTTCAAGCTTACTTTACAACTGCATGCAATATATTACTTCCTTAATTTCACTTAATAATCATTTGGGACCTTGTATTCGTGTTCTCGGCTGTTTCCGTCTTGACTACTCAACTTTACTCATGAGCAGTCTGAATATCTTTCATCAATTTATGTCCTTTCGAGATTCTCTTCCATTGGTAAGATTTTCGAGGTCCCCTCAACCTGAACTATATTAGCCGCAAATTTAAGAATATCGGTAGATATTTATTAAATTCACTAATATTTTATCTAATATTGCGTTTGGAACTCAGTGCTGTACCACCATAAATTTTGTAAAGATGTCATACTTTCATATGTTTCGTAGAAAACCAGCTATCACTAGGTCAGATTGGCATTTCACCGCTTCCCAAAACTCTTCGGAGAATAATGCTACATTCACCCGTTCGATCCATTATAATCTGGTCTTGGGAAGATCACCTAGCTTCGGGTCTAATAGAAGTAACTTATCCGCCACTATTTCTAGAAAATATTAAACTTAATGTTAGTTTATAATTAAACTTAAACAATTAAGGATATCCTATTATAATTTAACTTATTTCTTAGTGAAAAAAATAAAATTATAAATACACAACAAAAATAAAATTATAAATAAATATAATTTTATTTTTCATTTAGCTAGTTAGTTCAGTCGCTTTCACTAAGGCTTCTAACCTTGCTACTCCTATTAACTTGCTGACCCATTATGCAAAAGGTACGCCGTCATTTATATTTTTATAAACTTCGACTGCTTATAGAGTTACTAATTCAATTTATTTCACTGTGTCTATTAATACACACTTATTTCAGACTTTCCTTTACAGTACTTTTCACTATCGCTAAATTTATATTACTTAGCCTTAGAGGATGGTTCCCCTATATTCCGACAAGTTTTCTCTCATCGTACTTTTTAGACTTAATATTTTAATTAAACCCTTGGACTTTTAACAGTTTAGAGTTATTTTTATTTTTTAAGAAATAATATTTTTTAATCTACAGGACTCTTACCTTCTTTGGCTTTCAATTTGAAATTTATTTTGGCTTTTCCGATTTCACTCGCCATTACTTTCGGAGTCTCGGTTGATTTCCTTTCCTTTCCCTACTAAAATGTTTTACTTCGGGAAGTTTTGATAATAAAGGTTTCCCTTAGGATCGCCATAATTCTTTAGTAAATATTTATGGCTTTTGGTTTATACCTCCTTTTTTTATAAATTTGCTAGCTATCCTTAATAACCCCTTTAAATTACTTTTTGATGTTAAAACTATATTGTCATCGATACTTTTATTTTAAAAAATAATATAATTTATATTTTTAATTATTTTAATGATTTTATTTTTAATAGTTAAATATATTTGTACTTTTTTATTATACCTTTATTAAAAGTATTTTTATTATAAAAGAGGTAATATTAGTTTAATTGGCAAAATGACGTCTTGTGGCGACGATGTTCAGAGTTCAAGTCTCTGATTTTACCCTCATAAAAAGAAAGTTTTTTTTTATATTTATTTTTTTTTTAATTTAAATATTTTTATTAAAATATATGCTGGCTGGCTACCGCAACCCGAAGGCTGGAGAGCCGAAGGAGCCGAAGGAGGCGAAGCATGCAAATATAAAGTAATCTATAATAATATATCTTTAATAATATAAATATACTAATGTAAATAAATTATACTAAGTGCTTAAAAAGAATTAAAATAAGCCGAAAAAAGGAATTGAACCTTTGTTATACCGTCATGAATGGTATGTTTTAACCATTTAAACTATTTCAGCAAAAGATCTAAAAATTTTATACTATAATCCTTAAAATAAAAATATAATTGTACTATTATTTTGATTTTAAGAAAAAGTATCTCTTTCCTTATTAAAAAATATCAGTAAATGATTATCCTAAATATATTTTAAAAGGTCTAAATTTTAAAATTAAGTAAATAAAAAAAGGTTGTATATATTGAAAAAGAGTTAGAATTATCTATAGGAAAATTTCTGTGAAATACTATATAAAAATATATAGTATATTCTGAATTTTTTGTAAATATTAATAGGCTAAAATAGGAGTTTTATTATTTCATAAAATAAAAAAGTAGTAAACATACTTAAGTGTTAGATATTTAATAAAAAAAAGTATAAAAATATTATAAGTTATATATAATTATAAAAATAAATTAGTCTTTTTATTTATTATTTTTTTATTTTTAATATATTTAAAATTTCTAAAATTTTTTTTCTCCACAAATTATATTGTTCAAAAGATATCTTTTTACATTAACCTTTAACCTTCACTAAATTAAACTTTATAAATTAATATTAAAGATATAATTATATTAAGAATAACTTCAGAATTAGATATCTTAACTCTCTTTTATTATAAAAAAGATCTTATAATATAAAAAAAAATAAAAAGTCTAATAGTCTTATTATCTATTTATTTAATTGTCGAAATAGATAATAAAGAAATAAACTATAATTAGCTATAGTATAAGTACTAAGGAAGATGTATTTATTATTATAATATAGTATTTGTAATATAGTTTGTGTATATTTTAATAAAAAAAAAAACTAAGAATAACTTTTTACTTTCTGCTGGCGCCAGCGAGCGAAGAAAAATTTTATACGGGCACTGTCGGATTTGAACCGACGACTTTTTTGAAGTACTCGTTTTCAAGACGAGCGCCATAAACCAGACTCGACCAAGTACCCTTTTTCTTAAAATTCATAATATACAAATTGTATAAAATAATTATTAATAATATACTAAATATAGTCTCTTTATATTAATTATTTAATCTTATTTACTTCTTTTATAATAAATAAAATAGAATAATCTATTATAGATAAATTAAAATATAACTTAAAAATATAAAATATTAAACTAAATATTAATTATAAATTAAGAGTCTCAATAATTAAGGTCCAAAATAATAATAAGCATAAGTAAGTACGTATTTAATAATGCTTATAATAAATTTATAAATAATTTAAAGATAAAAAGGGTAATTTAAATATCAAAAATAAAGAATATAAGACCGAAGGGAATTGAACCCTTATAAGATCCATTATGAGCGAATTGCATTAACCAATTATGCTACAGTCTTAAAAAAAAATAAAAGGTTATAAATATAAATATACTAATTTTTTTCGCCTTTTTCTTTTCATATTCTTATATTTTATAATATAAATAAAAATTAGGGTGTTAAAAAAATTTAAATGACTTATAGAATTAAAGTTATTAAAAAATAGTCGCTGTTAGCCAGCAATATATTATAATATATACATATTCTTTATATTTATTTACTTATAAAATATTAACAGGCGCTGGCTGTTAGCGATATAAACAATTAATTTTTTTATACCTAATTACTATGGTATTAAGTTATATAACTAAGATAAAAAAAATAGGATAAGTTAAAATAAAAATTAGTATAAAAAAAGTTATAGAAGTAGAAATAAAAAGGGTAACCAGTTTTAGAAAAGAATCTATTATATTTAAATATTATATAAAAAACAAAATAATTTTTCTTTATTTGAGCAGTAAAGGAATCGAACCTTTTACAGTTTACACCAATTCTTTTACAGAGAACCACCATTACCAATCGGATCACCTGCCCTTAAAATAATAAATATTTATATTAAATAATAATATTTAATATTAAGTACGCATTTAATAATAGTAAGTACATATTATTTTAAGCAAAATAAATATTATAGAATAAAAAATTTACTCTCTTTTAATAAAAAAGATTATTAAAAATATTTAAATTATAAATTGTTATAATAATTTTTGAAAGCACTTGGACTTGAACCAAGACTCTCTCCTTAAAAGGGAGATACTCAACCACTCGAGTTCTGCTTCCTCGCGACCAGAAAGTAATATAAAAAGAAAGAAAATACTTAATTTTTTTTAAGTATTAAAAATATCTATATATAAAATATATTTGCTTAAAATAATATTACTTACTATTTAATTTATTTTTAAGGATTAAAATTTATTAAAAAAAGCTCTAGAACTGAGTTGACCAGACTCGAACTGATAATAGCCATTACCAAAAAATGGTGTTCTTCCAAATTAAACTACAACTCAAAATAGCTTTTATTATAAAAATTTATATATATTTTTTTTTTTTGCCGAAAACTGGAATCGAACCAATAATTAAGTCTTACAAGGAATTTGTTTTACCAATTAAACTATTTCGGCTATTATAACTATTTTAAAGTTATAATATTTTTAATCCTTAAAAATATATAGTACAAGTTAAATATATAATTTAATATTAATATTTTAAATAACCTATTCTATATCTATTTATTAAATTTATATTAATTATATTATACATAATTAATGAGTTAGTTAGCAGAATAGTTTTTTATTTGCATGCTTCGCCTCCTTCGGCTCCTTCGGCTCTCCAGCCTTCGGGTTGCGGTAGCCAGCCAGCAATTTACCCTGGGAGAGAATTGAACTCTCATCTCGGAAGCTTCAAATCCGTACTTTGACCACTAAGCAACCAAGGTTTATATATATAAAAAGTAAATAAATATTATTATAAATTAACTTTTTTTTAAATAAAATATATGTATAAAATACTATAAATAACCGTAATGGAGATAGATAGACTCGAACTATCATAACTGTAGTGCAAATACAGTGGAATAACCATTATCCGATATCCCCTCAAATATAAAAAGTATAATATTTATAATATATATATATTATATTCTTTTATATACTTTATTTCATCCAGCTAATCTCTAATTTACTGTATATGTTAAGAAGAGGTAAAATAAATAATAAGTTACTTAACCTCTGAATTATACTTAGTGTAGTAATCGCTTTACTGGCCTTAAAAAAAGGAATTCTTTTTTAATCCTTAATTCTTCTATCATATTTATCTTATAATTTAAGACGATCCTTTAAATATGGTTTATAAATGGTTTTATAAGTGAGTGGTGGTTTAAAATATTATTTTATACAGCTAATCTCTAATTTACTGTCTTACTTGAGTTAGTTTTACATCCTCTATCAGAATTTAACTGCGCATAAAAAGTGCGCGTATTGTATTAAATAATAATACACACACGTATATTTATTTAATAAGTAAGGGGGTGAATTAAAAAATTAAAAATTTAATTAGATTATCTTAAAATATTTATTATTATCCTTAAAATAATAAATTATAAGGATTAATTTTTTTAAGACAGGGCTATAAATGATACAAGGGTCTCTTTACTAATTTATAATTGAATTTTATAGTACAAACTAGGTATCATAGATGGTTTCACTTCTTAGATTATCCATACTTTTTTTTGGATTTATAATTCTATAAAGTTTTTTTAACCTCCTCTAGTTTAGGCGTTAAGGCGCTCCGGCTACGAGAAAATAAAGATATTTAATACGTCGCATATAAGTAAATATTATTATTTAATAAGAACAAGACTACAATTTAATCTATACCTTATTATTAAAAATGAAACGAACTATATCTACCGTCCTCCTGTCATCATGTAATCGGCCTACCCTGCTTGCTCGACTCCGAAGGCAGCAGCCAGCCGAAGGTAAGGTAAGGATCCGAAGGCCGGCGAAGCATGCAAGCGATTCAATAGATAGGCGGCTACGAAAGCACGAAAGAGGGGTCGCTACCTTACCCGAGAAGGCGAGGAGCGCAGTACATAAGACTAAGCTACCTTTTGGTATATATGAACCATCTTCCATGATTCAATGAGCTAAGGCTATAGGGTTTAGTAAAATATAAAAATCTACCGGTACACACTTAACACCATTTATATAAAATAAATGCTGGCTCTTCAGCCAGCGCAGTATTACAGGGTAAAGAACAGGTAAGAACTCTTATACCTAATTGTACGGTAGTTTTACCTGCCCAAGTCCAAGTTTTTTTACTTAAAGTATAGGCAATCTTTTACAATAATGACCAATTAAACTAAAAACATGGAAATTATAAACAAAATTATCCGGCGCTGCAGCCAGCAAAAATCCGTTTATACAACCTTTCGCTAAACCATCTGATAATATTATACCTATTACCGTTAAACATTGTAAAGGAAAGGCGGAAACTGATACATGCTTCTTAATTGTTTATATCGCGCCAGCTGGCTACGCAGCCTAAATTTTTCCAAGTAAAACAATATTATAAATATTAACCCTATACCACTAAATCCTTACTATTAGAATCTGGATTTACTCCTTTGGCTAGATAATAAAGTATCATTATAATCTAGAGGGAGGGGAATAAAGATATATTGTATAATAGGGCTGTAACAGGGAAATGCAATGAGTCTAGGATAACATTAGGTAGGATACCTAAAACAACAGTAGGAATTAATAAAGTTAATAAAAGCATAAATTCTATTCGACTTATGTCTTTAACTGGTTTTAAATGAGGACTATATACACCGTAAGATATTCTATTGTAAAAATATATACTGTATATAGCAGAAAGTACTATACCTGTGGCACCTAAACTACCAAAAATAGGGCTTCTTTGGAATATTCCCATAAGAGATAAAGATTCTCCTAGAAAATTTAAAGTTAAAGGTATTCCAGTATTACTTAATGTAAATATAAAAAATAAAATAGTAAATACAGGCATATAAGTAACTAATCCTCTAATATATTGAATAATTCTAGTACCAGTTCTTTCATAAATAACTCCACCTACACAAATAAATAAAGCAGGTGAAACAAAACCATGTCCTAATGAAAGTAAAATAGCTCCTTCAATTCCTTGAATTGTATTAGAAAATAAACCTAAAATAACAATACTCATATGTGCAATACTTGAATAAGCAATTAGAGATTTAGTATCTTGTTGTATAATAGTAGCTAAAGATGAATAAATTAAAGTAATTATAGCTATAGTTTGTACTAATGGACCAAAATAATTAGAAGCATCAGGTAAAAAGTTAATTAAAACTCTAATATAACCATAAGTAGCAAATTTTAGTATAGTTCCAGCTAATAAAATGGATCCAGCTAATGGACTATCGGCATGGGCCCTATAAAGCCAACCTGTTAAAGGCCATAAAGGAGTTTTTACTGCAAGTGCCAAGAAAAATGCTAACCATAATATTTTTTGACTCTCTAAACTAATTTCAGATAAAGATATTAATTGAAAGTCAGTTGAACCTACATTACTGTATATTTGAAGAATAGCTAAAAGCATAAATAAAGAACCAGCTAAGGTATATAAAAAAAATAATAAACCTGATCTAATTCTATTTTCACCTGAACCATAAACTACTATAATTATAAATAAAATAGGTAAAACACTTTCGAAAAAAATATAAAAAAGAAATAAATCTAAAACTACAAATACTGCAATTTGTAATGTTTCTAAAATTAAAAAAGAAATAAGGAAATATTTAATATTTTTATATATATTTTTATAATTAGATAGTAAAGCAATTGGTGTTATAAATGTTGTTAATAATACATAATAAAGTGAAATTCCATCTATACCTATATTAAAATGACAAAAACTTAATTTATTAAATTCATATATAAATTGATATTCACTTATACTTGAATCAAATTCTAGCCATAAAAAAATAGATATTAATAAGTTAATTAAGGAAGTTGAAAGAGCTATTATTTTCATATTATTTTCATTTTTAATTGTATTACCTTGTATTGATAATATTAATAAAGAACCTATTATAGGTACAAGTAGAAGTAATTGGATCATTAAGAAAAATTTAATTTTGTATTTATTTAAATAAAAAATATTTTTATTTAAAAAGTGAATTTTTATAATTTTTATGGTAGGCGTGATTCGAACACGCTATATATCTCCATCCCAAATGGAGCGACGAACCAATTTGTCATCTACCATTATTAAAAATATACTTCTTTTATCTTTTGTTTTATATTAATTTCCTAAAAAAAATCAATTAACAAAAGAATATAATAATTATAGGTTAACCATAGAGTAAAAATATAAATATATATTATAAAGTTGAATACCTTAAAACCCTAAATGGTATATAATTAGAAAAATTAAAACTTGCGTATGATAGCTATATTCTTAGCTTATAATTTTATGAAGAGATATCTCTAATTATGAATTTGTAAAAAGTTAAAGATTTAAAAATGACTATACACTTTAAAACAAAAAGGAATCTATCCTCACCCCATAGCCCATCCTGTCATCTAGGCGTTAAGGCGCTCGACGAGGATGGGGGATTAAGGAAGATAGGCTCGCTCTCCTTCTCACGTAGCGCGCCTTGGGGGAAGGCGAGGGAGGCGAGGGGGAGATCCAAATTAATTAAAGCTTGCTAGCTTCTTATTAAAAAATTATTTATTTTTATCTTTGTATTTAGATGAGATAATATAATGATAAAGTTTATTCATTATTGAAACATTTTTATAACTACTACAATTTTATTTTGTTTTATTATGGTAATCTAACTTCGACAAGTTTTTATTTAAATTTGAAGTAATGGGAGGCGCTGGCGCGATAAAAAGGTTTAATATTATATTATTTTTTAATTCTAAATTTTGTTACCATATATTTAATAAATAAAAAAAATTTATATTGAATATATAATTTTCTAGCGAATTTTTATCATTGCTAGCAAGCTAGCAAGCTAGCAAGCCTGCCAGCGATAATTATATAATAAAGTTAACTAAGAAATATTCTTTAGTTCTTTTTTAACTAATTTTTTTTATTAATAAGTTATAAAACAATAAAGAATAGAGAACATAAGGCCAAAGTTAAATGATATTGTTGTATTAATTATTATAATTAGATCACTTTCATCTAATAAATATGAGGTATAATGATTTTTTTTAGTTTCTATTTTTCGTTCTTATCAATATTTTTACTAGCAATAGAAAATTTTTATTTTTTTTTATTAAGTATATAGTTGTTGAGTTATTTTAAAGGTTAATCCTTGTTATAAATATAAGTAATTTAATGAATAACATAAATTAAGAATATATAAATTTTAATAATTATTCGCTGGCTGGCTTGCTAGCTTGCTAGCTTGCTAGCAAAGCAATTAATTATAGGCGCTTGCTGTTAGCGATATGTATACTATTTAATACGCAACCTATGATTAAAAATTTTAGGATCATAAAGTTTCTAGCAGCCGGCAATGCTAGCAATAAATGATTAATCTTTTTTATTATCTTAATGATTCTTTTTTTTTCGAGATACATTTTAAATAAGTTCGACTTTTTTAAGGTGGTAAACTTAAAGCCAAATACGCCACAAAAGAAATATTAGTATGTAGATTTATATAGTAAGGTATTCGATATTAAAAAATGAAGAACTAATAATCCGACTAAAATTAAGAAAGGTAAAAAGATTACGTCTAGCTAAAAATGCTTGATATTTAATCTTTTTTAATTTCACCTTTATCTATATCTAATTTTTGTATATTATTTTTAATTCAATTATTTGTCATATCCGTTGTATCGCTCTCTGCTGCGCTGGCGCCAGCGAGCGCCTATTTGTTATTCCATCTACTGTTAATTCTTTTGCTATTAAGCTATAAGTATCATTTGGACCGTAACTCATACCATATTTTACTGTTACGAATTGAGCTACTCCTTCGGCTGGTGGCGTCTGCAGAGAAAGTATATGTCTTTTAGTATTTGTTCCACCACTAACTATTATGTTATATTTTCTAAATTTAGAAAATTACCCAAGCTATTTCTTTAAAAAGGAAAATTGTTTGCTTATCTCCAAACTTTGAATCATAATTTATTCCTGCCGGCTCCGAAGCGATCCTATACCTGAAATTTCAATAAATTCTTCAAAATTATTTTTAATTTTTATCGCGCCAGCGCCTAAAAAATTGATTATATGTTAAGAAAATTATGTTTATATCTGGACTAGGCCTTAGCAGGAGAGAGATATTAAAACTTTTATCAGAATCACTTAAATTTGATACTATAATTAAATTTAACTTATTTATTTTCATCTCAGCATATTTTATAGGAAGAATATTTAAATGTTTAAAAAGTCTTTCGATATCTTCATTATATATAAATACAGTAGATGCCGGATGAAATTTATCTTTTCTAACATTTTTATATCCTGCCGAGCAGCAAGCGATCCAAATATACTTAAAATATTAATATTTTTATACATCAATTTTTGATTTTTTTTAAAATTTTTAATATTAGTTTTTTTCATGATTTATATTTTTTTTTTAGAGAAGAGGAGAATTATTAAGTATATTACCTCTTAATTTATACTTAATTATAGAGACCGCGCCTGGCGTTAAGCGTTACAGGCGCTCGCTGGCGCCAGCAGCAGCAGAGAGCGAGAACGAGAGGAAGAGAAAAAGATATAACTAAATTTATATTACTTAAAATACTTTTTAGCTTTTTTTAGAAAAAGATTGGGGGGTGATAAATAAATAATATTTTATTTAAAAATTTAAGATTGAACAGGTAGCATGTCAAAGGCATGGAATGGAATAGGACTAGAAACAGCCCATTCTAATGTATTAGCTGTTTCTGTTTCACTATTAAATAGTACAGTAGAAGTATAATATGATGGTATAGCCCAAGGATTATTACTTACTGTTTTTCCATTAGCAAAGATATCATATATTATATACCCAAATAACACTGTTCCAATAACAGATATTAAAGAACCAAAACTAGATACAGCATTCCATCCAGCAAATGCATCAGGATAATCAGGTATTCTTCTAGGCATACCCGCTAGACCTAAAAAGTGTTGCTAATCTCTATTTAATTATTGAGTTTTAAGGGTTTTGCTATAACTATAAATTTTTCTATTATGAGGTTTTTTAGTTTCCGCTTAGCAGCAGGTTTTTCATTGTATAAAAGTTTACTTTAGCATCATTCATTGTGGCAGTAATACTCTTTAATTCAGTTATTAAATGAAATGTTTCACTATCAAAAACAAAAACTTCTTTCCTGAACGATACTGGTAGGCAGCTACGAAAGCACGAAACAAGAGTATACTCTAGGTATACACGCCTGCCAGCCAGCCGAAGGGAAGGGAAGGAGCGAGCGATTTTACTATCATTTTTAGTTTAGCCATCTCTCTCTCCCTCGTTTCGTTCGTTCGTGGTTAGCCAAACGCGTAACGCTTAACGCCTTAACGCCTTAACGCCTTAAATTAAAAAACAGGTTCTCGCATTATAAAAAAGGACGTTTTTTCTTAACTGGTTATCACCACTAGATTTGTATGTATATATCGCGCCAGCGCCTAGTGAAGTTTTCTGGTTGCTAGAAAGAGGTTCAAAAGATAATATAAGATCCTCTTTCAAAAGATACTTATTAATAATACAATCCATTAATGAACCGTGAGAAATCAATAATGATTTTAATGCCTTTATTTATTGAAGAGTACACAATAGGATCATTATCTGGTAAAGTTTTATAATAGACAAAAACTAAGGAGGCGTAATGTGTATTATTTACATTTTCTAGCAAATATAAAATTTGAGTCCCTTAGCTATCGTAAAGGCTTTAAGAAATTTTTTAAATCTAATAAAGCCAAATGAATCTTTATCAAATAAAGATTGAAACGCTTTAATCTTACTTATTGCAAGATCTAAATCGCCCTACTGTGGATTAATTTTAGGCACAATATTAAAATATTTGTGAATAGTAGGTTCAAATTTAATTAAAGCATACTGTTCATGAATAAGAGATAGTTGTGGTCGAGTAATTTCTAAAATGACTAAAATCCATTCCGGCCGCCGGGGCGGAGAAGTTTGTGAAATCTCTATTTCTGAACTTGATTTAGGTAGTCGAATACCGCTCGGATGAGCGTCGTGCTAAATTGACAGAACTTCCGATATAAAACCGCATAGGGTTTTTTTTTACTCATTAATTTGTAAACTCCTGCAACTCCTAATAGAGTTAGTTTGCTCATAAGCTAATTCTCGAAAAATAATAACCATTTTTACTATTATATCGCGCTGGCTGTTAGCCAGCAAGCGCCTGGAGGTATAAAAACCCCTTTTGTAGCTAAAGGAACCCACTACTTTTCTTAGTAAAGTTGAAGCAGGTTTATTAGGTTTGAATACATATAGCACCCTCTTACTACAATAAAATGAAATAATAGAGAATAGATCATATCATTATCCTTATTTTTTGAAAAAGTAAGCTTAAAGATTAGCTCTACTGTTTTATACTCATTTTATCTTAAAAAGGGTATAAAATAAGGATATTCGGCGTGTGATCGTTGAGGTGAAATTCATTTGACAGTTTCTTCTCAACTGAAATGCGACCTGCTGATTGTACAACTATGTTAGAATTTGACCTAAATTTAATTATGGTACTAACACATATTAGTAGTTCCCAGCATATAGCCTTTTTTTATTCCACAATTACTAGCATTTGTCTTAAAATAATACGTACTTTCTTTATTTTTTTAAGGGTGCTGGAATATAAGAATAAAAAGACATCATAGTATTTCTCCTATGAGCCCCCAACCGAGGGAAGAATGTTAAATTAACCCCTGCGAACATTGTCCAGAAGTGTATTTTACCTAAGAATTCATTGTATGTTAAACCAATAATTTTAGGTGTCCAGAAATAGAATCCTGCAAATAATGCAAATACAGCTCCCATAGATAATACATAGTGAAAATGCGCTACCACGTAGTAAGTATCATGTAATGCAATATCTAAACTAGCATTAGCTAGAACTACTCCAGTTACAAGTTTAATAGTCTATGATAACTAAAAATATAACCTTTATAAGGTTTATTAAGTAATGCATATTTCTTAATAATTTCATGCCTTATTTTTCGTGAAGCAATAATTACACCCTCATATTTACGTATAAATTCTCCATTAGTATTAAACAAAAACACAGCCTTTTTAATATGTAAACTCTTTTTAATTTCTGAAATAATATGATCACCTTCAATTGAAGAATAATTTAATATTAAAGGAACGTCTGAAATATTAAAAGGTATAGAAGTAAAATACCATTCACCTCTAAATAAAGATTGATTAATAATAAAAGTTTCAATAGAAGATGAATTAGCTTTTATAACCTTCGCTAAAGTTTTTACTGATGGATATATCATAAGTAGTTCCTTTAAAGAATTATAAATGTAAACAGGATATTTTGATTTTGCTTCAATCATTTTTAATATAGACTCTACAGTATGAGTTTTTCCAAAAAAAGGATTGTTATCGCCAGTTATAGCTTTAGCTATTAAAGATTTAGTTTCATTTGAATGTATTCTATTTTGAGCTAACTCTGATAACAAGTTTTTTGTTTCTTCTGTGTGTTTAAAACCTAATGACGAATAACCTTGTTTTAAAACATTATAATAAGGTAATAATTTAGTTATTCAATAAGTTTCTCTTATATTTATACTATCTCCGCTTTCTTGCGAGCCTTCGTCCTCCCGCCTCTCTGCTTGCCCCAGCAAGCAAGCGATTCAAAGATAGGCGTTAGCACAGAGGATAGAAGGGTAGGAGGATAGGGCAATAGAAGAAGGAGAGGGGTGTTCTACATACTCCAATATTAGAAGAGCAAAATTATCTTGCTGGCTGCGTAGCCAGCCAGCCCATATTTTAATAATGCTTTTACTATCGGCATGTTATTATTTTTCGTAAAAAACTATTATTTAAGTAGTGTCGCATTCTGTTTGATAAGTTGATAGAACTTCCAACATAAGTGTGATCATTAATTAAATTAATTAATAAATATACCCCAGCTTTTTTATTATTTTCTTTGAAGATTTTTAATCTATCATTCTTAAAGTTATTATAAACTTTAATTGGATTTAAGTCTTTTACAGTATTTGTTAAAAAACACATAGAGTATGCCACCGCTCCACGAATATCAAGGGTACTTACTTTTAATATTTATATTAAACTTGGATTATATCTTATCATAATAAATGATAACCACGTATAATCTCTGGGAATATCTTACCCCGCCGGCCTCCCGCGGAGATGGTGAAAGGGGATGGGGAGGAGAAACAAAAGTAATAGGTTTTCTGCTGATTATTCCATACTAAAGAATTGTCACTTAATATGATATATTTAAGTATCTTAGTAATTAGAATTTTCCAGCATATAGTGGTTTTAAAGTGAGCTAAGTGAGTATTGACGTAACCCACCAATAGTGAATAAAGCTAAGAATCCTAAAGTGAATAGTAAAGGAGTAGTATATCTTAGGCTACCACCGTATAAAGTCGCTAACCAAGAGAAGATTTTAATTCCAGTTGGTACAGCAATTACCATTGTTGCGGCTGTAAAGTAAGCTCTTGTCTTAAAATAGGTGGACAGTATC
>NW_020939772.1:0-29416 GCF_003851025.1 Sparassis crispa | reverse complement strand
AATTGTCACAGCAATTAAAATAGTAAAAGATAAACCAATAGATACCATAATAGAAGTAGTGATAGTGAAAGAATATGGAATATTACCAGTTAAATTAGCTATTAGTATGAAAAAGAATAAAGAATATATAAAAGGTAAATATAATTCTTTTCCTAATTGTTCTCTAACCATTGAATTTATACTAGCAAATATACTTTCTAGAGCGATAGACCATTTTGAAGGAACTAATTTATTATCATTATTAGCCATATAATGTAATCCTACTATTATAAATAATACTAATAATGAATATAAAGCTAAATTAGTTAAACTAATATTTAAATAACCTAAAATAGGAGCATTAAATCCTATTAAATTACTAACTTCAAATTGTTCTAAAGGAGAATTTATTAGGGATTGATTGTTAAAATTTATTAACATTGTTTTTTTTTTTACTTGCTTGAAACATTTTTATCCTCTTTTTAGTAAAGAAAAGTGGATAACTCCTTTTAATGAAATAAATTATAATAGATTTAAAATAGAAGATTTAACTTTTTTTTATAAATTTTCTTCTTCTTGTCTTAAAATAATAATAATTTTACATTATTAAATAATAATATTTAATATTATAAGACAAGAATATAATATATTATTTATAATTTAAGGATATAAAATATTTTATAAAAATAAAGGATAGAGATAAAAACAAATAATACAAACATTATTCCTTGTTTGCGAAGCCAGGCGTTAGCACGAGAAATGATCTTTATTATACATAAGTAAATATATTATTAAATTACATTGTTGCCGCCGGGGCGGAGGGGTACATTTTTCTTTATTATTACTTCGCTTTGTTCATTAATATATTACCCTTTTATTAAGTATAGTTTCAAAAGGTAAAAATATTCTTTCGACGGAGAATGGATATTGGTTCGATTCCCGAAGGCTGATGACAGCAAATGATATTTTATATGATATCAGGATTAATATTTTAAGTCCTTCTTTATGATGCCTAATTTCTAGCTTATTCAATTTTCCTAATAAATAAATAAATTGAAAGGTAATATCATCTTATTTTAGATGGTAAGGCAATTTAAGCCCACTTATCTCTTTTATTAAACTTTTTATAATTAGGATAAAAAGATAAAGAGTATAATAAGTGTTATATTTATCGATTTCGCTGGATACCCAGCAAGTGTCTATGATGCTTGATAATATTTTGGGCCAGTAAAATAAAGACCTATTTTCTATAAGGTAAACCCTTATAATGATGCTTCAATGATTATTACAACAAACTCAATGGTGATTTCACAAAACCTTCACAATAAACAAGGTTTTGATGAAATCTCTTTTTCTATTACTATTAGTCCCTCATTTAAATTATTAGCTATAATCATTAATCAATTCTTTGAATATCTAGAAGTCGATAATAAATATTTCCTTTTAATGAGAATTCAATTTTCTAATGGATCAATCAAAACATTACATAAAGGTATTGTAATATCTAAAGATTCATTAGAACAATATATTGATTTTTGTAAAAGTCTAATATCAATGAGATCACGCAACCGGATAATGATTCTAAAATAATATTCAATTTTTTCTTAATTGATAAAGATAAAGAACAATATTATATCGATAAATGGTCTCAATTAGAACCAATTAAACCAATTAAATTAGAAAATTTTGGTAAATATCAACTTCCTTCAAATAGAAATTATTCAACTTGGGGTAATATATTAACAAAAACATCAGAATTAACTATAATTGCTTCATCAAATGGAATTCAATATTTTATTTATCAAGATAGAATTGAAGTTTTTGAGAATAATAATTTTATATATTCATTTATAGATTCAGACTTCAGAGATAACATTTTTATTAGATCAATTAATAATCAATCATATTATATTAAGGATGAAGTAATAATATTAACAACTCAAACCTTAAAAACCAATTTTTTAAAAAAATTAAATACTAAAAATAAATCTAATATTAAAATTATTACATTTGATATCGAAACACTATTGAAAGATGGGGTTCAAATTCCTTATCTTTACTCTATGTTTGATGGTAATAAAACTTATTCATGGTTTACTGATAATCCCAAATTTTTATTTGATCAATTATTAAAACCTAAATATAAAAATTATGATATCTATATCGCGCCAGCGCCTACATAATTTAAGTAGATTTGATATAATATTTTTATTTAAATATATTGCTTCTTTACAAACTAAATATCAAATAGATACTGTAGGCGCTGGCGCGATAAAAAGAAGATAAAATTATAGGTATTACTATTAAAAATAGAGATAAAAATATTTGTATTACATTAAAAGATTCGTTGTTATTATTACCAGATTCTTTAGCTAAACTAAGTAAAACTTTTAATGTAGAAACTCCTCGGAACCCGTATTAGTAGGTAATGGTGCTCAGGAACATCCTAGGCGCTGGCTGTTAGCGATATACGCAATGTCGGACTTTTCACATAGGCGCTGGCTGTTAGCGATAAAAAGAAATTCTTAAAATAGAGGATTTTAATTTATGGTCAAATTTAGTTCAAGAATACTGTGAAACCGATTGTATTTCCGCAAATCATTAAAAATTTCAGAGATCTAGTCTATGAAAATTGGAGTGTTAATATAGCGCCAACTACACCATCTTTAGCTTTTGCTATTTATAGAAGTCAATACTTAAAGGAAAATACTATACCAATTACAACAGGTGAAGTATTCGATTTTATTAAAGAGTCCTTCACAGGTGGATCAACAGAGATGTATATTCCATCTCCACCACAAGGAGTAGATATTTTTTGCTATGATGTAAATTCTTTATATCCAACTATGATGAAGAATTGAGAATTCCCTGTAGGTGATATTATGAAATTTTTGCCGCCGGGGCGGAGAGGGTGATATTACTATTCTAGGTAATGATTATTACTGGATAGGGGATGTTGAAGTATCAACTAAAGAACTTTTATTTGCTCCCTATTTACAAATACATCATAAAATTGATTCAGGAATTAGAACTATAGCTCCTAATGGAAATTGGGAAATGAAAATTAACTCTCCTGCGAATTCTCTAAAAGATTATAATTTCAATAATCTAAATAATATGAACGGATTTTTCTTTAAAACTAACCCAATTCAAATTTTTGTGAGTAAAAGAATGATGAATTTTAACATTATCAAACTAGTGGTTAAATCACTACCCTCTATAATAAATAATATAATCGCGTCAGCGCCTTATATATTATTTCATAGAATATTTAACAAAATTTTTATTTATTCCAGAGTAGGTGCAAATGCTTTTTACATTCAGTCTATTGGATCATGGATAGGTATATTTAGTTTTATATTTCTTGTAACCTTAGCCTTACTAACTTTAATTAGTCAATTAGAATTTATTTATTTATTTATTTATAAAATTAAAATATTCCTTTTATTTGCTATTTTATCTTATTTAATTGAAAATGATTATTTAGGAGATAAAATAAAAAATATTTTATATTATATTATAAATCATAAATTTTTTAATATCATGATTAATTTATATTTAATAATTTTATTTGCATCCGGATTTATTTATTATAATTCTCTAGATGACATTATTAATACTCGTAATTATATAAATGATCCTAGTGAAAGTATATCTAAATCAGATAATAATCTTAATGAAAGTACATCTAAATCAGATAATAATACATCTCAAACAGTTAATACCACAATTGTAAATCATTATAATTTTAGTGTTCCTAAAGAGGTATTTGGACCAGGTTTAGCTATTGCAGGTTTTCAAACTGGAGCTTCACTAGCAAAAAATTTACCTCCAGCAGCTAAAGTAGTAACTACAGCATTTTTAGCAGGTACTGGTGCTATAATAGGTACAGCTATAGATAAATACCATAAAAAAGATGGACCAGGAAATAATTTAATTATGAATTATTTAACAGGTAATAATAACTTAAATGAATATCCATTTAATCTGTTACCTGATATATTATCTTTAAATCAACTTGATTTATTAGGTTTATCTTTAATTTTATACTGTTTTATTGCTATCTTAATTAAACATAATAATATCGATTTTGATAAATATATACCCAATATTGCACATAGAGATAAAATATTATTTTTATTAAATAGATTTATAAATATGTGGTATAAAAGCTCTATTTTATTATTTTTCTTAAACTGGCTTTGTTTAGTTGTAGGTAATCTTTTTACTAAATATTGTTTAATTATAATTATAACTTCTTAATTAAAAAACAAATAATAAACCCCATAATATCTTATTGGTTAGTAGTTACCCCTGAGGTTCGTTGAATAGAAACCAACCGAACTGAGTTATGCATGTCTCGTAGCAACATACCTTAAGAAGGCCATAGCGCGATGATAGGGAAAATATCAGTTCAATTCTGATTAAGATAATTTTTTAATATCTGTAAGTTTTAATATTAAATTTTAGATTTGTTTTTTATATAAATTTATCTAAACTTTTCTAAAATTTTTATTATCGTTATTTAGTAAAATTTTAATCTCTGTAAGTTTAGCAATTTTAATATTAATTTTATTTTTTCGATTCTTTTAATTATAGTTTTAGTATGAGTCAAAATGAAAATATTTTAAAGACAAACTTTACTAATATAACTAAATCTTATTTTATTAAGGTATAATTGCAAATATAATTTTTAATCACCTAAATAGATAATATATAATATAAAATATAATTATATATTAATATTATTAAATAATAAAGCGTAAGTAAGTACGTATTTAATAAAAACAAAATAAAAGAAAAATGTAAGAAAATCTATTTCTAAGCTTTAAAAAAGAAGACTAATATATAAAAAAAGGTAAAATATTACTAAATATAATTAATAAAATTATTAACATTAAAGTAGTTATTAACAGCTAAATTTTTAGACCAGATCCAATTTCTAAAACAAACCTACACTAAAAAAAAAATAAAGCAACAGAAAACCCCCAAAAAGCTAACATAGTATAAATTACAGCAATAGGTAATAGTATATTTTCAAGATCAAAAACTAAGGATAACATAGCAACAATAAATTTAGGTTCTTTTTAATATTCTCTAGCGCTAGAAAATGAGGATACTGATAAAAATCTAAAATCTAAAATTTAAATAAACTTAGAATAGGAATTAACTATATTAATTATATTTGATACAGAAATCTATAACTATATTTGATATAGATATCTATAACTATAATTTATAATTTTTGCTGGCTAACAGCGACTTTATATTATAGTTTTCAGGCGCTCGCTGGCGCCAGCGCAGCAGAGAGCGATATATATTTAGTTCATTTTATCTTATTGGAATAGAGGGGAGTCGAACCCCCAAGGTTATACCCGAATATGTAGCAAATATTTTAACTTACCATTGTAAACTATTCCTGTTCTCGTAGCCGGAGCGCCTTAACGCCTAAAAAGTATATAAAAGAAACATTTTTTTGTTTCCCTCTATCTTTTAGATAAAAATATAAGTTAAAAAGAAAGTTTAAACTTTTAATAATTATAAATATTTTACTTTCTTATACTATGCTCTCTTTTATAAAGAGAGATAAAATATATATATAATATACTCTCTTTTATAAAAAAAAGTTATAAAAAATAAAATATATAATCTATATTTCTATAATAATATTTAAGGATAAAAGATACAATACAAACCCTTAAATAATCATTAAATAATAATATAGAAGGTATATACTTTTTAAGCGTATTATTATTTAATGTAAAACAAAACTGTTGAGTAATGATATTTCTTAGTATCTTAATTATAATAGTGGCAATAGCCCTACCCTCTATAAGTAATAATATTTCAGCAATATTATTTCACAGAATATCTTCTATAATATTTATTTATGCCGGAGCTTTATCTTTAAATGCTTTATATATTCAGTCAATTGGATCAGGTATAGGTATATATAGTGGATTATTTCATGTAACCTTAGTCTCACAATATTTAGATTTATTTATATATATCATAGCTTCTTTAATCTTAATAGCATGGCCAAATATAAAAGGCTTAATAGGAGAAACAAATATAACAAATATACCTTATATAAGGGAATATTCTTTAATAGTCTTATTTAGTACTTTAGGTTCTTCTTTATTAGTATCTTCTGCTGATTTAATATCAATGTATTTAAGTATTGAATTACAATCCTTTGGAGTATATATTTTATCTAGTTTATATCGAGATTCAGAATCAGCAACATCAGCAGGATTAAAATATTTTTTATTAGGAGGCTTATCTTCTTGTATAATTTTATTAGGAGCAGGTTTAATTTATACCTTTACTGGTTTAACTAATTTTGAATCAATATATAGTTTAATTTCAGTATCAGATAATAATAATATAAGTCAAGGTTTAAGTTTAGGGTTTATATTAATAATAATAGGTTTCTTATTTAAAATAGCAGCAGCCCCTTTTCATAATTGGTCGATTGGCCCTCTTACTTCTCGTAGCCGGAGCGCCTTAACGCCTTAATTTTTTAGGGTAAGAGAAATTTTACTATATGCTGGAAATTCTTAATAATTAAAGTACTAATATTAGTGAAAATCTTTCAATCCTCATACAGTAATAAGAACAACCAGCAGGGAACTTAAATTACCCTCAGAGACTTTACGTAAAAATTTATTTTAGGCGCTCGCTGGCGCCAGCGCAGCAGAGAGCGATATAAATAAGATAAAGTCCAACCTTTAATTTTAAAGAAAAAGTAAGCATAAGCAATTGTACTATCTCTTTTTATCGCGCCAGCGCCTAGATTTTTTATAATTCTAATAGTAAGTATTGCATTATATATCTTAGCCTATTCACTTAATGGCCTATATAATAAGTCCGCAGCTATAGTTAGTTTTAGTGGCGTTAGAAAATGTCGCAACTTTTACTTTCTATCCCATTAATCAAGTCAGGCTCTCAGCGTGCGAGAAAACAAAAAGAGGCTATAACATTAACTAACGAATTAAAAGATATTTTAGTAGGTGGGCTTCTTGGAGATCTTCATGGCCGACTTAGAAACGGAAAAACCAGTTTTGTGTTTAAACAAGGTATCATCCATCAAGATTATCTTAACCATTTGTATGAGTTATTTAGTCTCTATTGCCCAAGCGCCCCTCTGTCGGTCCTTCGGCTGCGGTAGCCAGCCTTCGGATAAAAGTGAAAGGCTTACTTGATATTAGAACTGGAAAATTTTATAGTAGCCGCAAACATATACCTTACCTTGTTTTACAGAATTGTATAATTCTTTTTATATAGATAGGCGCGATAAAAAGTAATACCTATGAATATCAGAGATTTGTTAACTCCTTTAGCTTTAGCTTATTGGATAGCTGATGATGGTTCATGGAACAAGGTAAGTAAAATATGTGACTTTATGTACCGATTCTTACAGTTTAGCAGAAGTAGAGAATTTGATTGAAGTAATAAATACAAAATTTAATTTAAATTGTAAAAAAAGTAGTAATAATTATAGAATCATAATACCTAGGCGCGAGCGATATATTCAATACCAACTTTACATAAATTATTGGCTCTAACACACTCCAATGATGAAATATCAAATTGGATTGTAGTATTTAAATTTATCGCTAACAGCCAGCGCCTCTCTTTTCTCTATTAAATTTTTCTTTTCTAGAAAATTAAAGGATTGCACCCGATGTATATGATGATAGTCCGACAATAGTTACTATCTGGCTAACAATAATGCCAAAAATAGGAATAATAATCTTTTTATTAGAATTATATACACAAATAGGAATAATAGGAAATAATTTAACAATAATAGGGATAGAAAATAGTGTAACAATAATACCAAATACTCTAATAAATAAATTATTAAATGAAAATATAATAACTATTTTAAAAAATTTATTATTAATAAGTTCTTTATTATCATTAATAATAGGAACAGTAGTAGGATTAGCACAATCTAGAATAAAAAGATTATTAGCATATAGTACAATCTCTCATATTGGTTTTATATTATTAGCATTAGCTATAAATACTGAACAATCTATAGATTCTTTAATTTTTTATATCTTTCAATATTCTATTACTAATTTAAATACTTTTTTAATAATATTAGCTTTAGGTTATATAATAAATAATCCTATAATAAAAAAAAATTTCGCTTCTATATTAAATGATGAATCTAATAGAGATATTAAATTTATATCTGAATTAAAAGCTCAATTTTTCCATAATCCTTTACTTAGTTTAAGTTTAACTATTTGCTTATTCTCTATGGCTGGTACAGGTGGGTGCCTCCTATGTCATTAGCAAAGACAAACAACATTTCACTATATGCTGGAAAGTTAAATAATAGTTCAGTACATTACATCTTTGGCTCTAAAAGCTGTAAAGCCCTTATAAATTTTACTTATTGTTAAACATTAAGATTTACAAATTTAATATTTGTTTTACTCTAGAGCCAGGCGCTCGCGCAGCAGAGAGCGATAAAAGTGAGATGAAAATTGTAACAATCTGTTCTATAAAGCCACCAGCAGGTCGGCTAAGCCGCCTCAGAGACTATACGTGAAACGGTATAATATTATACTAAAGATATAGTCCGATAAACTATGCTCGTATATTTAGAGACTAAAGATTTTTAGACTGATGTTCAGTCGCTGTTCTCTCAGATCTAGTTTAGCTCTAGTAACTTTAATTAAAAAGAACCGATTAGCTCATTATTTGGCTGGTCTTAAGCGTTACAGGCGCTCGCTGGCGCCAGCAGCAGCCGAGCAAGAGAAAGAGAGAGATGCATCAAAGATTACCCTTTAGCTATGCGATCTAGGCGTTAAGCGTTTGGCTAACCACGAACAGACGAGGTTAGGAGGTTATATTAGAATACTAGCTTTTTTTGTTGTTGTAGGCTAGCAGCTGGCGCGATAAATATAAACATAGAGCCGGTATTAAAAATAATTACACTTCTTAACGGATATGTGATAACTCCTAAGATCCGCTGGCGCCAGCACAGATTAATAATTAGGTATAATAAACGATAAGGTACTAAAATACCTCTTCTTAGTTTAAGACAAACAAATAGTTGGTTCTCTGGACTATTAGACGCCGATGGAGGATTTTACTTAAACTGGTTTAGGCTAGAGCGATATAAAGGACTACCTATTTCTCAGACCGTCAGTCAAAGACCGCATAAATAGAGCTTTATGGGTAAATCTTACCTTTTCTAAATATTTCATTTGTAGAGCTATAATACATATAGACAGAAAAGCAGGTTATCGAGGACTAGGATTTTAAGTAAGATCAAGTAGTAACATAGCGTGCAATACTTAGTTCGCCTGTATCCATTCTTTTCTTATAAATATTCTATAGTACCAGTTCAAATAGAAATTCTATCTAATAGTAAACTTCATAAGTCTACAAAAAATCTTCAGTATCTTAAAAATCAGTCCACGTAAGGTTGGCTATTATTAGTATCGCTTGCTGCTCGCTTGCCGGCAGTAAGTTGTCATTGGGAACATATTAATTGCTTATAATAATAATACTTACTTATAATATATTTTATTATTATAAGGGTCATTTTCTGGGAGCGCCTACACGACATTAGTTTATTGATTCCTCCTTTAATTGGTTTCTTTTCTAAACAATTTGTATTATATTCAGCAATACAAAGTGGTTATTATTTTATGGCTTTAATAGCTATAATTGTAAGTGTTATTAGTGCTTCTTATTATTTAAAAATAATTAGAGTACTTTACACTGAATCAACAGAAGAAAATAAAGAAGATTTATCTTTAAAAAAATTAATATTAAAAAATTTAAAATTAGATATAAATATTAGTAATTTACATAGTTTTTTAATTTCTACTTTAACTTTATTTATTTTATTATTTGTTCTTAAACCTTCTATATTATTAAATAGTACACAATTACTATCTTTATCTTTATTTAATTTTTAAATGAATACTTTATTAATGTTATTTATTTTTGTTCCTATTTTATCTGTTATTTTACTTGCTTTAAATTTATTGTTAGCTCCGCATAGACCTGATGAAGCTAAAGTTTCTGCCTATGAGTGTGGTTTCAATGCTATTCAAGGACAAACTAGATCTACTTTCCAAATACATTTTTATTTAGTATGTATGTTATTTTTAGTTTTTGATCTTGAAATTCTACTATTATTTCCAATTGCAGTTAGTCTATACCAAGTAAGTATTTTTGGTTTCTCAATCGCACTTATATTCTTTATTGTATTAACTATTGGATTTGTTTTAGAAATTGGATCAGGAGCTATTAAACTTTCATCTTTGGATTTGAAAGAACTAACAACAAACCAAAAATATTAATCAATAATTCTTACTTTCACCCCCAACCGAACACTAGGCCTAGACTAATGTTATGCTATCCGCGCTCGCTTGCATGCTTCGCCGGCCTTCGGATCCTTACCTTCCCTTCCCTTCGGCTGGCTGCTGCGCGAGCGCCTGACGACCAGTTATTTGGTTTCTAGGTGCTGAACTCACTTACTTTTACCATAAATCTAAAAGAAAAAACATAAATATTACACTAGGAGGTAGAAGTAGAACTATGACACTTAGAGAATGGACAGATGAATTAGATACAAGTAAACAAAGTTTAGGCTCCTAATGCCATCCACTCTCTAGATGCTTCTCATCTTATGAAATTTGTTATTTCAGCGTTTGAACAAAAGATTGATCCTGTAATAACTATTCATGATTGTTTTGGTACTCACCCTAATAATTTAAGTCTGTTAGTTAGTTAAAATTGAGTTCATCAAGCTGTATTCCCAAGAGTATTTTTTACATAAGTTTCATAAAAGAAATTTACAAAATATTACGAATAACGGAATAGAAGTATATAAAGATAGCCTAACAGGAGAGGACTATATACTTATTAAAAATAAAAAAGTATATATACCTAATATACCTGAAACTGGAAGTTTTTACTTAAACAGTATAGCTGATTCAAAATAATAATCACTTAAAAAACAAAAATATATATATATAACCTTTATTTAATAGGCGCTGGCTGTTAGCGATTAAAGTAAAACATAGTAACAATAATATAAAGGTATAAATAGAAAAAAAAAAACTCAAACCACCTAAAACTCGAAGTATTCTAATGAAAGGGTGTAATTGAAATCTTAATTTATCTTCAGGTAAAGAAGATGTAGTTAAACCTTTTTTTTTCGAAAGATTCTTTGTCTCGTAGCCGGAGCGCCTTAACGCCTAAATTTATTTTCATATTTTGTTTTTTATTTTGTTTTTGTTTTTAATAATAATACGTACTTACTTAGCGAAATATTATTATTTAATAATTTTGTTTTTTTATTTATAATCATTTATTTTTAATAATATAGATATTTATATTTGTTAAATGATCTAGTAAAAATATAGCAATTTAAAATTAAATCTAAATATGTGGTATATAACCAAATATAAATTATTATTTTAATTAGTAATTATACTAAAAAAAGATTAAATATTTTTAAATATAAAGAACACTGGAACAAAAAAACAAAATAGGTTTTAATTTTATTATACTATATAAAGATAGCATATTTTTATACTATATATACTTAGATATTTAATATTTACAAGAGCGAGGTGATTCGAACACCTACCAATGATTTTGGAGATCGTCATACTGCCAATTAATACTACGCTCTTTATATAAATAAAATTTTAAGTTAATTATAATTAATAAATATGTAAAATAAATTAGAAATATATAATAAATTATATAATAATATAAATATTAAATTCATTCTTTTAAAAAACAAAATAGAAAAATATACGTAAAAGAATATAAATATTAGATTCATTTTTAATCTTTTTGTTAATAAGGGCCCTTAGCTTAATTGGTAGAGTACCTAATTGTCGATTAGGGTGGTCCCAGTTCAAATCTGGAAGGGCTCGTTTAATTTCCTTCCTCTCGCTTGCCAGCCTTCTCCTTCGGGGGTATGCAGGCTAAATAATGGAAGTTGTAGGCGCTCTACTCCGAAGGCAGCAGAGAGCGATAAAACCATAGAATAACCTTACAAAATTACTGTGCTATTACTACAAGTAAATTATATATCTCTTTTTCTCGCGCTAGCTGTTAGCCTATATGGAACATATAAATCGGAGTGAGTAGTATAGTGATATTAGGGATATATTAGAATCTAAAGATTTTAAATAATAGGTTAAAAAAACCAGCTAACAAAATATCAAATGTATATTATACAGCTAATTACCTTACTTTAAAAGTTCTAGCAGAAAAAATGGGGTATATATAATAATAGATTTATTTGTCATTGTTAAATTTTATTTGCTACAACTGTATAATGATAATATTTAATTTTATTATTAATAAGATATTAGATTTTAATTTTTTATTTATTTAATGTTTAATTGTATGATATCCTCGTGCTAACGCCTAGAAATGTTTAATTAAATAATTCTAATACTCAATCAAATACTAATAGACAAAATATGCAAGTAGGTGGTCAAGCTGTAGATCCTGTTGAGGAAGATGTAGATGATGCTACTACTATTGCCTCATTAATAAATATGCCTACAACTATTAATTATCTTACAGTAAAATTTTACTGCTATATTATTAGTAGATAGATAGGCTTGTCCTTCTCACGTAGCGCGCCTTGGGTGCTGGCTGTTAGCGATGTAAATATATTTTAATTTATTTCTTTTGTTTGCTTTTATTATTATCTATTTCTTTAAATCTAAAATCTTTATTTCTTTATTTTGGACATTTCAAGGCGTTAGCACGAGGATATCTTAAAATGTGTATTTTTAGGTAAAATAATTCTAAGATCAAAGTATGTGGATATTTAATAACCAAGAGTAGCAGGTGGTGTTTATTTAAAATGTTTATTATTCTTTTTCTCCTGCCGAAGGAAAGAAAGGTTTTGTATTAATCTCGTAGCTTACATTATTATCATTGCCTCCGCCCCGGCGGTAACAATATCTTTCAGCCGAAGGGAAGGTTATACAGCTTTACTTTAATTATAAGTAGCTAATATCAGTTCGATTCTGATGAAGATAAATAATATCTCTGGATAGTCTCTTAAGCGCAGGAGAAGATATAGCCTTAACGGGCGAGGTAGCTTTTTATATTAATTCTATCTATTAATATTTATATAGCTTATACTAGCCCTCTTTCTTAATATTAAATAGTCCGCGATACTGACTTAAAACGCAAAATAACAAATTAAAAACAAAAATGTTTATTTCTATTATATTTAGTAGTAAATTACTAATGATGCTATTGGCTGGATTTTATTTTTATTTATACTTATTTTGTATAAAAACTATTTGTAACTCAAAATTATTTAATTTTATATTTAAACATAAATTGTGTTTTTTAATAATTGCTCTTTTCATCTCTATAATTATAAAACAAAAGGTCATTCATTTAGATGGTTTTGATGGTATTATTTTTAAAAAAGATGAAATACTTGTTACAGGTGAAGCACTAAATACTATATGGAATGAGTGGGGATCGTATATGGCTTTTTATACTGGTGTAAAAACTGCAGAGAAAATACTGACTCTTTATCCAAGAGTAGGTAGCCCTACTACTGGTTTAATCTTTATCTTAGTAGCAGGAACTGGGACATATCAAGTATTAAAAATAAATATGATGGGTTATAGTGCGAAACAATATAACATACAAATTCCAGGTAATGGTATTAATCAGGTAGGTGTATTAGAAAAAGTTAATGAAAATACACCTATACCAACAAATATAATAAATGAGTTAAATGAGACAGGGACTGGTGGTAGGCGCTTGCGCGATTCAAAGGTATTAAGTCAAGTATTTGATTATAGTATCTTTAATACTACAAAAAGTAGTGGTTCTAGTTTTCCGAGATCAATGAGTGATAATTTTATTAAAGAACCTTCGGGTAAATATAATTTTATTAGTTACGAAGATAATAATGTAAATGAAATTGTAAATAGTCCAATTTTAAGTCAAGTTTATAAAGATGGTAAAGCAAATCTACCTTCATTTTTGATTAATTCTCCACTTGAAGAAAGTGATATTAAGTTACTATTCTTAAGTGATTTATTGAATAATGAGTTAATATTATGTAGATGTGTTATATATTTAGTGTTTTTCTTAATATCTATTATTAGTACAATTTTATTATCATATGAACCAACTAAAACTGAAAATTTATTTCAAATATTAGATAATATACCTTTGGCTTATATTTTTAAATATATTTTAAAAAAAATATTACTTTCAGGTCGAAAGTTTAGAATAATTTGGATGTATATCACATTGGTATTATTGTTGATTTTTACAATTAGTTTATTTATTGGTTTATACAAAGCTATAGGTGTTTTAAATTAATTTATTATTTTAGTTTATATTCTTTAAATAATGATAATTCTAAAAAAAAAAAAGCTAATAGTAATAAAAATGCGACTATCTAATTATTCATCTAAACCTTATAAATCTATCGCTTGCTTGCTGGGGCAAGCCTATTTCTGCTTCCCTTCATATTAAATTATTTAGCCAGCGCCTATTTCTCTTCCTGATAATGCAGAACCTTTAATGGAATTTGCTTTGTTAGTGTTTAAATTATCATTAATTAGTTTATTAAACTTCTGTTATTTATTAGGATATCTAATATCTATATATTTAATAAATAAAAATGATATAACTGTCAAATACCCAAAATTATAAAGAATAGTTCAATATTCGACTACTTAATTCTTTATTATATTAGATATAATAATGTGTTATAGTTTTTTCGCCTATTCTTTAATCGCATTTTCTAACTGAATACTTATTAAAGTAATTATATTTTTAACCCCCAATCTTTAAAAAAAGGTGCTAATTTTCTTCTTCTTTTTAAACTTCTAGGCGAGCCTATCATCCTGTAATACCCCCTCGCCTTATCCTTCTCACGTAGCCCCTTGGCGGGGTAAGCAAGCGATTCAATAGATTAAGGATGGGCTAGCGGGAGGATGGTTGTATAAAAAAAATATAAAAAGAATTATAAAACTTTTATAGCTTATAATTATATACTTATTTAAAAACAAAATAATATAAATAAAAATAAAATCCAGCCAATAGCATCATTAGTAATTTACTACTAAATATAATAGAAATAAACATTTTTGTTTTATAAATATTTTTAGTATTATTTTCTAACTTTAAAGTAGAAGCGAGTTGTTCAGTCATACCTACTTTTGTGACATTATAGGTTTTTGTCATGATAGGAGTCTTTATATGAATTCTAGATAGATTAACTTCTAGGCGTTAAGCGTTTGGCTAACCACGAACAGAGACTAGAATATTTAAGATCTTCTCTTCCTACTCGTCTTATTTCTTCGTTTATTGGTTTTCTAAGTAATTCATAAAAATCAGCAACTTTATCAGTAGGTTTTTGAGGTGCAAGATTAACATTAGAAGCTAGCATTGTGTCTTTTAATATCCCATGCTTAAAATGTTGTATACCCGAGCATCCAAGAATACCGGTCGCGCTCTCTGCTGCGCTGGCGCCAGCGAGCGCCTAAGAGAATTAGGGTTTTTATCTAACTCTCTCATAACTAGGCAAAATGCTGAAAAGGCAAATTTATTTTCTGCTTTTAGAATGCGCCATTTTTATAATTTGCTGTGCAGCGAGTTATCACTCACTCTATTCTATTTGAATAATTATCTTTATTAATATTATGATAATTATATACATTAGCACCATATATATACAAATCATTTTTCCCGTTTTCAGTTAATGGTTTCCCATCCCAAAATTCTAATAAAGAAAGAGATAAATCTCCACCTTGCGAAAAAAGGATTTAGAGTATATTCTCCCTCTCCAGTCCGCTTGTAAAGGTATATAAAAAGGTACTTTAGCATATACTTTAGCTAATTGTAATGTAGTCATTCTCTGTAATTCCTCTGATCCTTTTAAATTTATCGCTAACAGCCAGCGCCTATCTAATAAATAATTACCTTCATCAGATAAGTAACTTAATAAGGAATTATTATTACCGAACTTAATTGAACTCATATAATTTATAGTTTTATATAAATTATTCTGGTTACTCATAAGATGAGCATGATGTACTGATCCGGTGATTATACCTATCGCTCTCTGCTGCGCTGGCGCCAGCGAGCGCCTACCTGTTTGTTCGTTTGTTAAATAACCACCAAAACTATCTACTTCTCATTGTTTAGGTTGACATACCATAGGTAAAGAAAAGGGTCCTATTATTTTTTTTAATCTCTTCAAAATAACTAGGTTTTACTTTTATTTTAGCTAGTTCATTTTTTAAATACCCCACCTAGCATCTTTGAATCGCTTGCATGCTTCGCCGGCCTTCGGATCCTTACCTTACCTTCGGCTGGCTGCTGCCTTCGGAGACAAGCTAAGCAGAGGAGTGTAAGTTCTTTCCGAGATGGTTCTCTCATTAAAATATCTAAGGCGCTGGCGCGATAAAAAGTCACCAAGAATAATAGTTTTCATGTCATTGTTTTTAATATTAGATACAAAATCAGAATAATCTGTAAGAAGGTTATTATTTTTTCTTGGTGTTTTGGTATAAAAAATATATTGTCAAATTTTGGAACCTATTATTCCACAAGTATGAGTGTATCCAATTTCTTTAATTGCCGCATCTTGTGCATATATCGCGCCTAAATGTTATCATTAAAACGGTAATATCATAGGCGCTGGCGCGATAAAAAGGGGATATATTGGGAAACTTTATTCTTATTCTATCCTTTAATAATTCTAATGTTTTTCTAGCTTTAATTAATTTACTTTGAAGTCGATGACTGTACTTTTTTTTCTAGAAAAGCATCATCGGAATGTAGTTCTGTAACTAGATCTATCCAGCTTTCTTCTATTAATAATTGAGCCTTTACGTTATCTAACTTATTTTCATCTCGGACTAATTTTATATAAAAACTTAGAAACACTACTAGATATTTTATTATTACTACTATTATTAAGATTATTATTTAAACAAGCAGAAGTGTGAAAGGTTCTATGACCGCCTGAATTTACTTTATTAATTTTACTTTTCTTTTTTAACTCTACCGCAACAATATCTTTATATAAATCTATTGTGGCTGCTAACCAGTTTCTAAATTAACAAGAATTGTTGGTTGCTAGCCACACCACTAGATGAAATTTCGATTCTATAATTTTTAAAGAGATCTTTTTGATCTTTTAAGTTATAAGTACTAGAAATTAGTCCTTTTTACCTACTTTATCTAAATGGCGAGTTACACTCGTTTCATTTGTATATTTTAATAATCTCTTTCTCCATAGGTTTTCATCTAGAAATCTTAATCTTTTTAATTTTTCTTGTTCTAATTCTATTTTATCTGCCCAACTTAGACCATTCATAGAAAATATGGCAGTCATAAATTGAGATAATCTATATTCCATAGGGGATAGGATATGTCTTTTAGTATAACTTCCCCCACTTATATTATTTTCCCTAAATTTCAAAAATATAACAAGATAAATTATCTTATGGAAGATATAAATAGTATTATTTGTAACATCGAAATTATTTTTTAAGTACTCTTCAGTAAAAAAAGTTTCATATTTTATATATTTTACTTTAATTAAAGGATGAATAGATAATTCTCCAATAGGTTCATCTTCAATGAAAGCAGTTACTATACAAATATTTAATTTATCTATATCGCGCCAGCGCCTCTAAGATTTTACAGTTTTGAGGTAAAGTTTTCAAGTTATTTACTAGTTCTTCTCGAAAAATACAGTAGAAGTTACAAGATATCTAAAAACGTCTTCCCTGTTATAATAAGCATTAGCAAAGACACAAACCATATCAGGAATAATTTTATGTATTTTTAAGGCATAATTATCATCTTGATAAAATTTGTTTATATTTTCCATTTTTTATTTTATTTTTTTTTTATTTATTTTATAAATCAGAAGAGGTTTGACAATTTTTTTAAAGTACCTATACCTCTTGCCTTCCCTTCGGCTGGCTGCGCGCGCAGCCAGCCGAAGGGAAGGCAAGGAGAAATAGAGACTAAACACACGAGGCCTGGGTACCGGTTGGGGCGTAACATTTTAAAGATATATCTTTTTTAGTTATAATGCGTAATTATCAACTAAGAAGAAATCAAATTCGTTAGTTCTCATTTTTTAATATTCTATCTATAATTGCATCATTAGAATTAGAGCAGTGTTTAGAACCAAAGATATCTATGATTTCTTTCTCTATTTTTTTTAATAGATCTAATTTAGTTTTATTTTTGTATATAATATCTATTTCTTCTTTAAATTTTGTTAGATTTTCAAATTCGAAATCTATAAAGACTTTTTCACAATAGATTATTCTTTTTTTAATTTCAGGTAAATATTTAATATCTAATTTTGTTAAATCACTAGTTAAATATGAAGCTTCTAAATTAGGTAAAGAAAAGAATAAATATACATTATAATATACGTTATTAATTATTGCGGGCTTAATACTCGTTTTTCAGTTGCTAATAGTTCATAAGCTAATTGAACCCTACTATCACTTCGAGTGGTAAGGTAAGAAGTTTCACCTATTCAACAGATATCGCGCCAGCGCCTATTTCGAAAATAATAAAAATTATTGTGTAATTGACTATAATTTAAAATAGCCCTTGTTACCCTTCTTGGCGCCTACTGTTAAATATTTTTTCTTTTTGAATCTCTGTTCGCTGCTACCTGCTTTATTAGGGTGCTGTATCAGAAATGGCGCCTAAGTATTCATATAATTCATCATATGCTTTTTACTTAAATGGATAATTAACATCTGGTTTTATATTCTTTAATTTAGAATAAAAACTAGTAAGAGAATAACAATCTTTAGTTTTATATATTTCTCCATAACTTCTATATTTTAAATAAACTTCATAATAACCATTCATAGGCGGCGCGTTAGCGATATATTGGTGTATTAGCTAACTTCAATTCCCGCATAACATTGTGGAGCTCTAATCTTTTACTTATTAAAACCGTATTAATGATACTTTGTTTACTGGCTTCTAACATTAAATTTTTAGATGATTCAATAAAATCTAAATTAGAACATTGAGAATTTTTAAATAAATTATACAAATAAACATAGTGATCTCAAAATGAATTTGTATTTCTATGTAATGTCACATCTGTTAATAATTGGCTACTCATGTTTAGTTGAGCAATATCAAAATTTATTTGTTTTATATCTTTTTGAGTTATAGTATCGTCGCTGTCTACATCTTCTTCGAGTTCTACTATATGTGGGTTTCGAGGGTTATCTGTTATAGGAGGAGTAATTTTACTATTCGTATTCGTTTGATCGCGCCAGCTGGCTACGCAGCCTGTTAACATTACATTCTCTGGCTCTATCTAACGGAGAAACCGTTTGAGTGTGAGTGTTTCTTTGCATATTGCTATTCGGAGTACTATCTGTACCTTGTGTATTCACATTTGTTTGTCTATTCACATTATTAATATCTTCAGAAGATGAACAATGTATCACAACAAACAAATCAGAGAAAGTCTGTTGTAATAAATAAAATAAAGGTAAAAAGGGTAGAGCAAATAATAATATTCTAAGTAATAAGTTATTTGGTATTCTTCCGGTTTTTTATATTCACAGGCTGCGTAGCCAGCTGGCGCGATACTGAAATATACTCCATATAAATAGCACCTAAAAATATAGATAACCCAGAAGTATTAATAATACAAATATTAAAAATATAATCATAAATATAAATAATATAAGTTATTTTTAATTATTAAGATTAAGGATGTTAATCTTAAGAATATAGAATATAGATATAAATATTGATAGCTTATCTTTTTTATAATCTATATACCCTAATGTAACCCTTTAAATACTATAGAGCCAGATATAAAATATATTAAAGATAAGATAAGTTAAATTAAAGATACTTAAATATCTTATTATTTTAATATAGAATTAAAGTAATTATAATCTTTAAACGTATATATTAAATTAGATGTCAGGAGAAAGGTTAATAGATATCCTAGTATTAACATAATGACTCTTTAAAACCTTTTATTACCAGTAGGATGAGAGATAGCTTCCACCTCTGCTTGCCTCAGCAAGCGATTCAAAGATAGGCGTTAGCACAGAGGCTATAGCTATTTAAGAAGGAATGAACTTTATTTTTTAATATAATTAATAAGTTATAGTTTATTGTTTTCATTTTTATTTTTGGTTTTTTTTGTGTTTAACAGAAGAGATAAATTATCTCTGATAATATCATCATTATTTTAATGCTTAGTAAAATACTTATATAAATTTTTATATATTTATTTATCAAAAATTAAAAAAGATAATTGGAATTGGTTTCATTAGTACATTTAACTCTATAGCTTATTCTAAGGTAGTTATAATTACTAGATCTATTCGACGTATATATTTTAAGAGGAAATTTTGTTTTGATTGTAAAGATGCAGGCGCTCGCTGGCGCCAGCGCAGCAGAGAGCGATATAGGGAAAGGGGATGTTATATTTAGAGTTTTTAGATATAAAGATTGGAGCAACCATAGCTAATAATAGAATTACACTAGTTATAATTAATAAAATAGCTGCGGAAGTATAAATATATTGACCAATAGATTCAATCTGTGTAAAACTAATAAAGTTAGTATCAGCTATCACTGGAGAATGTGTAATATGTAGTGGTATTAATGAGGTGAAATCAGTATTTGTTAGTATTCCATTTAAGATAGTTAATATATTTAATAGAGAAGATATTCCTAATACATTATTAAATGTAAAAGGCATTATTGTGAATATTTCATAAATAAAGAAAAAACCAACAGCAATAGCTAATGGAATATTTTTAGTGTATAGGTTCCCTGCTTCTAGAATATCAGTAAGTTTGATATTAATCATCATTACTACAAATAAAAACAGAACGGCTATAGCTCCAATATAAACGATAATATAAGCTAATCCTATAAAACCAATACCACTGGCCATTAAATATCCTGCAGCATTAACAAATACGGATATTAAAAATATCACAGCAATTACTGGATTTTTAGAAGTAATCACTAATACACTAGAAAAAAGAGTAGCGAAGGCTAAAATATCAATTAATAAATTTTTCATAAATAAATATAAAATTTTTTTTGCCTGCGTAATATACGCTCTATTATATTTTGAATTTTTATTTTAAACTTTTTATCGCGCAAGCGCCTATTTTTAATTTAAAATAATAAATAAAAAGATAATTTATAATTAAAAAGGCTCAGCATTTTATTTTAATATCTTATATTTTTCGAAATTTTATATTCTTAACTTTATTACAAAAATATTTATTCGTATTTTCTATATCGCGCCTAATATAAATTTACTACTCTGACTTAGGTCTTTTTAATTCAAAATAACTAAGGCAAAATAAATATAAGCTTAAAAATAAATTATTAAAGTTAATATAATAACTTTTATATAAAGTCGAAAAATATTAAAAATATTTAATAATAGATAATAAGTATATCTAATTTGAATATTTATAATATCTCTTATAACTTTTTTACATTTTACTTGTAAAACTAAAGCAAAAAGTTAGATTTTTAATTTTAAAATATAACAGACAAAAGGCTGAAAACAAGAGTGGATAATCTCAAGTAGGTTTAACCTAGAATAATAGGCCAAAAAAATGGCAGGTAACTATAATATTAAAGTATTTTTAATTAAAAAATACGAATAAAAATTTTTTATATTTTAATTAGGATTAAAAAAGGATAAAAATCACAAAGACTAGAATAAGTCTAAAATATTTGAACCTCTATCTTTTAAAATAAAATTATAAAATTAAAACTTATATTAATAAAATAAATATTATAATATCTTGTATTAAATAATAATACGTACAACGTATAATATTAAATATTATTATTTAATAATAGTAATAATATAAATATTAATTAAAAATTGTTATTTTAATAATTTATTAAACATTCTTAAAATAATAATAATATTGTATAAAATAATAATACGTACTTAATAATAAAGTAATATTAAATATTCTAGTGAGCGTATTTTACGCAAGCTTTAATTAAAATTTATATTAATTGACAATACTTAAAAATTTAATATTAAAAAAGAGTGAATAAAAAATTTTTATTCAATTTTTATTACCTTTTGATTATCTTAATCCATTTGTTTTTAATATTAGCGTATCCTATTTAACTAATTCTTTTTTTTTACCTTTGGCTTGTTTTAATCCCTATAGCCTATCTCTTATACTCTCTTATCCTCTGGTTTATCCCGGCTGTTTATCTTACCCTCCTATCATCCAGGCTGCTACGAGAGCACGTTTTCCGTCCTCCCCCATTTCGCGCCAGCGCCTCCATCCATGGATGAAAGGCAAGGCGTTCGCCTTCTCCTTCGGGGGTATGCTACGAGACAAGAGCGCTCGACTCCGAAGGCAGCTGCCAGCGATAGGAGGGGGTATGGGGTATGGAGGAGGACAGGGGGATGGAGAGTTATACCTAATAGGAGAGTGTTTAGGGGGGGGGTTGGGGTTACAGCAGGTATAGTAAGTAGAGGAGATAGTGATAAGTAAATATAAACTAAGTCAAATAAAAATTAGAAAGGTTGGAGTTTAAGTAGAGGTCCAAAAATAATGTACATAAAAATTAAAGAGTAACTAATAAAAAAATTAAATAATTAAAAATAGACTTATTATAATCTTTATATAACTAAAAAAAATTAATAATATTTTATTATAAGGCGCTGGCTAACAGCCAGCGATATGTTAAATATCTTGTCTTAAAATATGCAAACTTAATAAGCGTACTTAATAATAATATTAAATATTATAATTTAATAAAATAATATTTTAAGAATAAAAACAGTGATTATTAAAAAAAGAAATACAAATAATGGGGGCTACAAATAAAATTAAAAGGGATCAAAAGTAAAATTTAATATATAAAATAATAAATATAATATCCTTAAAATAAATATAAATTGTATAAAATAATAATACGTACTTAATAAAAATATAATATTAAATATTCTAGTAAGCGTATTTTAAGACAATAATTGTAATTAGAAATAAATTATTTTAATAAAATCTATGTCCAATAGTAGCAGTAAAACTAAATGTACCTCTTTTGTTTTTTGTAGTAAATCTACCTTTAGATATAATATCAGCACTACTTCTAGTTAAACTACCACGTTGAGTAGTAATAAAAGATATTCTAGGTATTATTTTGCTTTTTAATAATCTACCACCAAGTTTTATTCTAAGACCAGTAACAAATGAAGGTATAATAGGATCAGATTTAGGAATACTAATTCTAGGATTTTTAATTTTAGCAGAAGTAAATAATCTTTCCATTATTTTTCTATAAGGTCTATAAGTAAGATCAGAAATTCTACCTAAAATATTAGCTAAAATAGTACTTTCACTCGAAGGAGAATATAATTTCACTATATCAAGTTCAACTGGTTTTTCTAATAATTTACTTAAATTAGCACATAATAATTCTAATTTTTTCTTATTTAAATCTAAGAATTTATTATATTTAGATCTATATAATTTTTTATTTTTTTTAACTAAAAAGAAAAAAAGATGTATAACAACTTTTTTAGGTGTAATATTAAAAATAGGTTTACTAATAATACTAGACATTGTAAGAAATGAATTTTCTAAAATAGAATAAATATTTGTTATTATTTTTTTTCTACTATTATTAAATTTATATATAATATTATGAGATCGCACTATATCTAAATTAAAATTTTTAAAGAAAACTTTTAAATTATTGTGTGCTGCTGAAGGTGTATTTATTAGCAATAATGATTCTCCTTCCTCTCGTTCTCCAGCTAACGCAGGCGCGGCTCCTTTTTTTATATTATTTATTTTTAAATTAGGATTTTTTATTGTATCTTTGTTTTCTTCGTTTATATAGAAATTTATATCTGAGACTATATTTGGTAAGTGTTGTGCGGATAAGCTTTGTTTTTCTGATTTTTTTAAACTTAACATATCTATTTGTGTAAAATATTTTTTATTATTAGAATTTAGATTAGAAGTTATTTGTGTTTTGTTTTTATTTCCTACTACTTTAACATTTTGTATTGATAATTTATCCTTTTTAGTAATTAATATTATTTGATTCGTATCTTGTATTTTTGATTTATTTAAATGTTGATTATATTTTATTAAATTTATATAGTTGGGACTTATTTTTATTCGCCCTATTGGATTATTTTTGATTTTTAATACTTGACCTTTTGTTTGATTTTTGTTTTTATTATTAAGGATAGAATTGTTATTAACTTTTTTATTTTGAATATTTTTTATTTTCATTTTTGTTTGTTTTTTGTTTTTATTTTATTAATTTTTTAATATTACATTTCATAACGAATGCTAATTAATTATTAGAATTAATTAACTACTTAACAATCCACATATTGTAATATACATACGTTTTACTTTGAAAAATATGTGTTTAATGTTGTATATAATAATGCTATTAGCTTTATTATTCGGGACATATAATTGTTAAGTTAAAGCTAAAAATAGATATTGGGTATAAAAGAATTATTAATAATTCTTTATTAGCTTATTCTTATATGTTAAAAAGAAATTACTAAAAAAATAATATATTATATATTATTATAAATTTAAATATTTGAGGATATTTAATTTCTATATTATCTTTATATTAAAAAAGAGTCGCTCGCTCCTTCCCTTCCCTTCGGCTGGCTGCTGCCTTCGGAGACAAGCCAAGCAAGCAGGGGGGAGGGTTTATAAAATTTAATTATCATAAATCATATATCTTTCTGCTTCGCCAATAAGCAAGTACATTTGTATGAGTATCTATTCTAATTATAGATTCAGGCGCTGGTATCGCTTGCTCCTTCCCTTCCCTTCGGCTGGCTGCTGCCTTCGGAGACAAGCCAAGCAAGCCGGGGAGGTGTAGGTAAAGTGAAAGTAGTGGCAGCACCGTGGAGTTAAGGATCCACCAGATGAAGATTTACTTATAACTTCTGGTAATTGAACATTATTACCAGGATCACTCGAAGGATGCCAACCCTCATACGTCCTCTCATCCTCTGCTTGCCCCAGCAAGCAAGCGATTCAAAGATAGGCGTTAGCACAGAGATAGGCGTTAGCGGCTAACGAAAGAGGGTAGATGCTAGAGACTAAATATAGAATTATAAATATTATGTACGGTCTCCGGTATCAGCACAAGGTATAGCTCTTACTAGGCGAAGCAGCCAAATACATAATAAACTTACAATTCCAATTATACCACATTATACCTATAAATGGTCGAGTTTTATCTGTATTTTTAAAAATTTCAGTAATATTTTCTATCTCTTTAGGTTTATTTAATAAACCTAATGTATCTCGACATAGAAAAATCTTTTAATATAATAATACTAGATAGTGTTTCACTAAACAATATTCCCGCCTGCCTAGCAAGCCAGCCGAAGGGAAGGGAAGGAGCAGGACACAAGATAAAATACCACCTACTACAAAATTTAACATCGAACGTTGGCGAAGCAGAAACAGGATTTAAAGATAAAAAAAAGTGAATACAAATAGAAATAACTAATATATTCTATTAAAAGTTTTAGGATGAATAATACATTCTTTTCAATGAGGAGATAAAGTTTCAAGTACATTTTTTAAGATATATGATCGCTAACAGCCAGCTGCTAGCCTATTAATATTTGTATTAGCAAATAAATTAAAATCTCTAAAAGGTCTAAATATAAAACCTCTAACTTAGTTTAGTACTCTAATTGTAGGTATAAATCTTATTGTAGTTACAAATGTTTAGATAGAGTTAATAATCTAGGTCGCCATAATATAGATGGTAAATTATTATGTTTTATTATTGTTCTTAATATAATATTAGATCAAATATGAAAAGGTCTTAAAATCATTTTATTATATAATAAAAGGTATCGACTAATTATTATTATTTATTAGTATTTTCCGTTTTTAATCTATCTCTTTTTAATTTTTATCGCGCCAGCGCCTGTCATTATTTCATTAAAACCGCGTAAAGAATCCTCATCTCTAGCTGTTCTAGGATTTATGTTACTTTTTAAATCTTTTATACATATCGCTAACAGCAAGCGCCTAAAACTAAGAGTTTTTGGTGTGAACTCTTCTATCAATTTCTAAAGCAAATTAAAACTTAGGCGCGCCTTTAGGAATATAATTTTCATATTTGATCGCTAACAGCCAGCTGCTAGCCTATTATCTTTTAATTTAGCATCTTTTCTCTATTCTCGTCGACCGCATAGCCTTAAATTTTCAGGATATTACCTTTTATATTACCTGCACCTGTTCCTATATTATGATTTTTTATAAGAGTATCTTCTACATCGCCAAAATATAAAACTTTTATATTATCTCTTAGTAATCTCAAGTTCGGATTATTAAATTTACTTAGAGTATATAGATAATCTCTAAATCGAAAAATAATGAAAACATTGTACGATCTTTTTATCGCGCCAGCGCCTCATTAATTAACCGTTTAAAACTTTATCTGGAATAAATAATATGTGCTGCTGCAGTTTTTCTATGATCTATTATAATTTCAGGATAGTCTGGTCCATAGTTATCAGAGGCTGCTCTCAGAGCGCGATACCTGGATAATCTGATCCGTTAACTGAAAGATCAGTAAAATTAGGATATTTACCAAATATTCGAGGATTAAATAAATAATCATTTTTTCGAAATAATCATAGTACTTATTTAATAATACGTATTATTATTCGTATTAAAGTATTTTTAAAAAATCTTTAAGATTTGTTTCATATGTTAGACACTATTATTAATTGGTATTATCGGTATTTGCCTAATCCTATTATGTGTTTTATAACTATTGTGAGTTATTTATCAACTTTATATATTATAAAATATACTGATATAAAAAAAATACCCTAAGTTTAAACCTATAATTAATTATTACCCGCCGAGTTTTATTATAGAAATAATAAGTTTTATATTGCTGGTTATTTTTTTTTGCTATTAACTTTTTTACGTATATTTTTCTCTCGTCTCTAAAGTATAGAAATATAGAGTTGCGCCATTCAGAGCTAAATAGAACATTAATTTTTGTATATTTGTATTAAATTATAAATAATTTATTTATATTATAGTTTAGCAGCGTATAATTTAATAATAAACTATACTTCATATTTTAGCAAACTTTTTTTTAACAATAATAAGATATACTCATATTTCACAATCTTTATTCACTTTATTCCTATTATTATATAAATTTTATACTATATTAAACTTATTTATTAGTATATTAAAGCTGAAGATTATAAAAATACATCTATTTTTTTATTAAAATATAACTACAATATAAATACTATATTTATAATAATACGTACTTACTATTATTAAATACGTACTTAATAATATTATATTATATTATATTAAATATTATTATTTAGTATTTATTAATTTAAGGGTATAATTCTATACTCAGTTTATAAAAAAGATTCTAAGACCTTTTTTATAATGTCCTTCTTTCTCTAGTCTCGTGTGAACCTTATCGCTGGCTTGCTGGTTACGCAAGCCAGCACCCGAAGGCGAGATTTATTTTTGTTTTCCGTCGAGGAAAATAGATGCCTACTGATTTTAAGAGGAAGATGAAAATCTATTTTGGTTATAATTGTTTAATCCCTATACTGGGGTTTAAATTTAAAATTAATTTTGTTACCATAAGAATAATTATGAGTATAATAATAAGAAAGCAATCATTAAAGAGAATAATCCAGTTGCTTCGGCTAGAGCGAAACCTAAGATAGCATAACTGAATAATTGTCCTTTAATTTGTGGATTTCTAGCTGTTGATGCAATTAATGAAGAAAAGATTAATCCAATACCTGCTCCAGCTCCGATTAAACCTGAGCAAGCTAATCCAGCTCCTATATATTTAGCTGCGGCTAACATTTTAAATAAAAGAAAATATAATTGATAGTGTCTAACATATAAAACAAATTAAAAATTTTAATTTTTTAAATATACTCTTTTATGCTGTATTAAATAATAATATTTACTTAGACGTATTAAATAATTTTGATTTAATAATACTTTAAACTTTAGTTTATCTTTTTTTTTATTGTATTATAAATAATTTATTTATTTATTTTATAGTTTAGCAGCGTATATTTTAATAATAAACTATAAAATTATTAGAAAATATTACAATTTTATTAATTTACTTATAAAAATTTAAGATTATTTGTATTAAGTTTAGATTATAATATAAATTATATTTTTAATATTAATATATTTTATTTTTTAATTTTTAATTAAAATTTAGGGGTAAACATTAATTTATTTTATTAAGATTTATTGTTAAGTTTAGTAATATACATTCTAATTACTTGTTGAAATGTGAATAAAGGTAAAAAATATTTAGAAATAATATAAGTTAATGTTAATAAAACTAAGAAAGAAAAAGATAATTGATTTAAAAAATAAAAAGGTATTAATTGAGGCATTTTTAATAATAAGTAAAAAGGGCTCTTATTAAAATTAAGAACTATCTCTGTCTTACTTAAGACAATTAATAATAAAAATTTATTATTATTTATAATGAGATAATGAGGGTTTCTTTTTAGAAAAAATATTTTTATTAATTTTATTTTTATTCTTAAATACGTACTTACTTCGTATGCGTAATACTATATTTTTATTCTTTATTAAAAGAATATCAAAGATTGCATATTTTAATAGCGTTCTTTAATTACTCTATAACTTATATTGTTTACCTTATACTTTAATATTATAAATATTTTATAATATGTAAAGAAAAAAGGTAATGTAAAAAAAATAAAATATAAATATATACCGTATTTATAAAATAAAACTATTAATAATTTAACAAAATACTCTTTTATTTATCTATTACCCTCCACACAAGGTGGTAAGGAGCTAGTAATAGTCTTAAAATTATTTTTATAAAAAATTATAATATATATATTATAATTTATTTAGGGGTTAAGTTTACAGATGGTTCTGTAGTGGACTTGCAAAGTCTTTTTTTAGGGTTCAATTCCTTCTTAACTCTATATTTTTTATAATAATGACCTAAAGTATAAAAAGAAAGAAAATCTTTTAGTAATGGTATAAGACATTAAAAATATTTTTAATTTATTTTATCTATTTTAAGGCCAATAGTCCTTTTATACTTCTTCTTTATATTCTCTTAGTTTAATGGTAGAACATCATTCTTCTAAAATGTCAATTTTGGTTCGAGTCCAAAAGAGAGTAAAAAAAAATTATTTATAAAAGATTAATATCTATTATATAGTATAATAAAATTAAAACCTATTTTGTTTTTGTTACAGTGTTCTTTATATTTAAAAATATTTAATCTTTTTTTAGTATAATTACTAATTAAAATAATAATTTATATTTGGTTATATACCACATATTTA